>NC_090021.1:260931945-261234088 GCF_037176765.1 Anolis sagrei | reverse complement strand
AGAGATCAAACCTTCTAACTTAGGAAACCTTTCATGCCTGGGAAAAAATGGTGTAATTGTTTATTTTTAAATGAGAAATTTTATATGTTCCTTTATATGCCATTCAAGCATATATTTATCCAGGGGAAATCTATTTAAGCATATAGCAACACTATTCTAAGGAACTTTGGAGGAAATATAATGGGTTGGATGCAGTTTGACTTCCAAAGATAAAAAGGCTCCTTCCATTCATGAGAAGCTTCTGACCTCAAAAAGCCAAAATGGAATAAGGTAAATTGTTAATTAATACTCCCCTCTAATTCCTTGCCTCCCTCCACATCTGCTCTAGAGGGAGGTGCAAGCATAGCAAGTCAATGGATGCATGGAGATGTAGGCAGAAAAAGGGAATCCATAAAAATCCTACCAGTAGAAGGATTCTGAACGCTTCTCAGAGCCCATATTCTGGAACCTGTCTCAGTTTTTACTGGAGCTGTCCAAACAATACCTCTGGGTTTTTTTATTTTAAAAAAACACATTAATTCAGAACAAAACAAGGTTTCCCTGGTTTGTTCCAAATTAATTAGGTATCCCATTAAATCCAAGCCTTCCTGAATGGCCCAGGCCTAATTGGGCCTGTGGGACACACTTCTGGGTAGTCCTGGGACTAGCTGGGGGAGAGTCCCCATTGCTATCCCAAACCCTTTGGACTCTTGGAGCCCAAAGCTGCAAGATGGTATCTACCCTCTTTTCCCTCTCAGCCCCCATTTACCCCTAAAAGTAAAATAAAATGTACCTGGCTATCATAAGTTCCCTCCTAATGTTTGCCTCAATCTCCCCCCCCCTCCCCCCCCCCCCAGTCTTCTGGTGTGTCATTTCCTCATGCCAGGAAGAAAGTTATGGTGGCCGGAAGTTTTACTTAACTTTTAGGGTGAAATTGGGGGGCTTCAGGGTAGCTTTCCATCATGATTTTAATCAGAATGGCATACATGTAGCCATCCTCACACTTGGGAAAGCCCACGGAAGACATTCCCTAGCTAACCACTAAATGACCTTCAATGACTCACTAACAATGGAATTCAAAGCCAGCTCTGTGTTGAAGTGTATAAGAAGTCTGTTTTTTGCTGTATATGGTATCTCTGCTTACTTTGGTGAATGATCAAGAGTGAGATCTTAATCAATTGATTAATAAAAAAACCCTGATGGCTTTCTTCTTCCAGCTTAGGTGAACATTATTTCAAAATACCTGTCTTCCATTAGCTCTCCACGCATGGACTCCCATGCATTCCAATAGCAATATGGGAGCCCTCTAGTGTTGCCCTGATAGCAGCATTCACTGGCTGCACTCATCTTCACCCACAGAGCCATGCCAGCATCACATGATGGGAGCCGTCTGGCTCATTAGGTGACCAGGGCTAAATTGATGCATGCCACCAAATTTATCCCATATGAAGAGGTCATAAGGCACCAGATGTAAGAAACCACCTTTTTGGCATTGTTTTCATGAAATCCTTCAATAACACCTGGAATAAGTTCTCATACTTAAGAAACCACCCTTTCTGCCATCGACCTCTATGCCATATTTGAAGCTTACCTAGTGTAAAGGGGACCATTGGTGGCAGTTTCTTAAGTGAGTAGAAAGTACACACTTGCAGAGCTGCAAGTGGCATTTAGATCACCAGAGGACTAGAGCATGATCTGTCTCTCTCAAAAGCTTGCTTGCAAGAGAAAAATGGAGACCCAGCTTGGCAAAAAAACATTTCATAGCTTTTTTTTTCTGTTCTGATTGGCTCAACAGACAGGCCTCACGAGGAAACCCCATTTGGGCATATGGCTCCTTCTCTGCATTCCCTGGGTAGGTTTACCATGTTTGTACCACAATTGAAAAAAATCTGGGGGAGAGATCTTGGGAGAGCAGTATGGCCAGCCAAACTCTGCAAGTTGACCACACTGTAGTTGAACTTTGTGATCAAATTTAAAGTCAAGTGAGTGGACCAGTCATATTATTCCCCACATTTTTGCTATTAAATGATACATATTTAAACTAAACACATGATCACACAAAGCTGTATAAAATGGGGAGACAGTGTGTTGAAGTGGCTCAACCTTTCAACAATGACCCTGGAGACCAGAGTTCACATTTCCTCTTAGTCATAGAAACCCACCAGATAACCTTGAGCAAATCAAACTGTTTCAAACCTCAAAGGAAGGCAAAGACAAACTTATTCTGAACCAATCTGGCCAAGAAAATCCCATAGATTTGCCTTAGGGACATCATAAGTAAGAACAACTTGGAAGCAAATAATAACAACAACATAAACTTTTAATACTTAATTTTAAACAACTCCACTAGCTGACTGAGAATGGCACTGGGAAGACACTTCTTCAGGCTAGACATCTTCCTTTTCAGAAGTGAAAGACAAAAGAGACTCTCATAAGTCCCCAGTGCAAATATTTTCATACTGAATTGTTTCACCAGCTGCCTTTTTTCCTATGATGTGTCTATAAGATACAAATACCTAAAGTATATAATGTAATAACCATATCATATAGGTACAATGCAGTACAAATGTGTATTCAATTAATCACTCGTGCTACAAAGTTAAAGGTGGAGGGGAGTTGTATCTGCAGTGAAAAATAAATTCCACTATAAGAGGTTTGCAGGTTCTGCAGCCATATTATGCAGGATCTCACTCAAGCTATGAAGTAGTTTATCCATACAGCTGTTAGATCCATGTCACAAAACCTTTATTTAGGTGATCTGGCAAAAACATCATTGGGATCGTCTAAACTAATTAGATGAAGAAATAGAACTATGTTAAGATATTCATTAGCTACAATAAACTGCAGAGGGTGCTTCTTGGAAGTTGCTAAACTGAAACTCTTACAACATGAAACTCCAAGAAAATATATTGAATGTATCCTTGAGATCCTAAGACAAATAATCAGTAGAAGGAGACATTGTTCATTTTTGTCATTTCTTATAGCCAAATAATATGTCACACACTGATTTCAAATTTTATATTGTTAATAGCTTATTCTGTTTCTGTATTATGACTCATTCTGCCACATGCATGTGTTATTCTCTGCAGAATAGGACGGGCAATGTGTGATATGAGAACGGCATCCAATCCTCCAACCTCAGCCTGTTTTGAAACCCAAATTTCATCCCATCTCTACCAGGCCACCGTTTTTCTAGGAAAAGGGGGAAATGTCTCCCAAGAATGCCTCCAAAACCACCAATTCATTTCTTTCAAACAAGTCACAGATTCTTCCCCAGGATGTTTAAAATCAGAAACATTTGTTCAACTTTTTGTTTGAAAACCCAAAGAGGACATCATTCTCTTCTGGTTTTCTTTTCTTTTCCACTGTCTGGTAAGCTCTTTGGCTTCGGAGCTGCTTATCCTACTCTAGATGGCTGCTCCATTAAGTTTTTGGCAAAATGTCAGGAAAATTGGGCTTAGAAAAAGTTTTTTTGAGATGAATGCTTTAGGGGCACTGTAGAGTACTTGACTAATATTACCTGGCAAGCTTCGTGCCTGATGAGGATTTGTCACTGAAATCTTGGTCTAACATCTAATTCAGTATACCAAACTGGCACACAGTACATGATATTTGTGGTGTACCTGTGAGGAAAATGTTACCTGTCTAAATTTTGATCACTGCATGGCTCCCAAAGGTCTGGAGACCTGTCTTCTCCTGCTAAGAATCCAGTGAAGAAGCACAGCATCTCTGAATGCCAAAACACACTGACTATTGCTGATCTCTGCAGTACGTGAGTATTTTTCCTCTCCCATCTTCAGTTGTCACATTGGTGGACAGTCTGTTAGTCTGTAATATTTACATACATATGGTTCTGTAGCTGCCAGACTTCCCTTAGAGATTATTGGAGCAGGTACCTCACAAAAATTATTCCTGGCTTGTTAGCTACACTGAGTTCCCACTAGGCTTGAAAGACAGATCTATTGCTGAGAAAAAAAATATCAGAAGCTTTAAATCATAGCAGAGATTTGGCAGTTGACAGTGAAATCAACATCTGCTTTGGTGTAAGACTGACCAGCACAAGGATTTGTATACAATTATTCACAGATGGCTATCATTGTACCAAAAGGTTGACTCAAATGGGGAGGGGGGAATCAGATATGGGAAACCATGGAAAAACATAATATGTGTCATGCATCCAGAAAGATTTTCCTCCTCCCTCTCATCTCCAGCCTTGTTGTGGAACATGATTTACAACAATAAGTCACTTCATCCAATACATTAAAGCCCTGTTCTTCTCCTAAAAATCTTCACAGAAGTTTATCATCTTTAGATTAAATTAACTTTCAAGTGAATGCCATGGCTACAATCATTTTGCCTCCAACAACTTTTCTATGGGCTGTATTTACTATTTACAACAGAGAGATCTATCAAAAAAGAAGATGGGCACACCAAAATATTCTGGCAGCAGATGTTTACTTTTTAAATAGCAAGCCAGGAGATTTCACAAACATTATTTAGGGAATATTATTTACCAAGTATAAAGCATGAGACTGAGTGAATGGCTGCTGACATTAAAAGGTCAAAGCAGGAAATTGGCCGTTGTTTTATTATGTCCCTTAGGGGGACAATATAATTCTCCTATTACGTAAGTCAGCTTCTGGGAGCAAAGGTTGACCACTCATGTTGACCTTTGTTAACTACCATTTTCCAGTTGGTCCTGCTGTGTATTAGATATTTCCAAGGTGAAACAAAGCTATGGCTTGGTGTTGATAATTTATCATTATTTCTAAAGACATATCAATTTCAAAGTCAGATGCAGACTGGTTAAAAATCAGCACACTGTCACCAAAGTACAGAATCTTAAAATTACGTGTCAGGGCAAGAGAGTTAATGATATAACCAGTGCTCAA
Organism: Anolis sagrei; assembly: GCF_037176765.1. NCBI lineage: Eukaryota > Metazoa > Chordata > Lepidosauria > Squamata > Anolidae > Anolis > Anolis sagrei. Next base: position 261,229,217 of record NC_090021.1, on the reverse strand, counting down.
CATGGGTCCTTGTACAAAACAGCAGGCTTATTTGCTTTTGTGAGGATCTGGGTGTGCCTTTACATTGTCCAAACTGTGTGCTTTTGAGGCATGCTAAACATATGTGTAGTAAGTCTGCAGCTTGGTGGAACCTAAGAGAAGATTTATTTTGAGTCTGAATGTATTGTTTTCATGTGATAGCTCTAAGGAGGCAGAAGTTTTCAGTACAATTTGCTTAGTAACATGTCATGATATCTCAAAGGGCATTGATTCAGTCCTTCCACATAGGAATGCAGCATGTAGAAGGGAAAGCCATACCACATACCCCAGATGGATCATTGTACCATCCACTGAATTGTCCCCAATAGTTGAACCCATAGTTTGTGCACAGAAAATTAGAGAAACTCTTCTTTCAATTGGAAGAAGAGTTGTGCCCAGTTGCCACCTGACTGAAATTGCACAAGCTGCGGAGCTGTCGCTTCACCATCCGTTTGTGACATTAATGAAGTACCTCCTCATTCTTTATGCGTCCACCTAAGGGTGGGTGACCGGGACAGAATAGGGATTCTGTTGGTGTACCGTCCACCTCGCTGCACCACAGTTTCCCTGCCTGAGCTAGCGGGGGTGGTCTCGAGCTTGGCATTGGAGTCTCAGCAGCTCATTGTGCTGGGGAACTTCAATGTCCATGCCGAGGCGGCCCTTTCAGGAGCGGCTCAGGACTTCATGTCTGCCATGGCAACCATGGGGCCGTCCCAACAAGTATCTGGCCCCACCCACAGTGTGGGACACACATTGGACTTGGTTTTCTGCCAGGGATGGGAGGAAGGTGGCAGTGTTGAGGAGCTAACCATCTCTCCGTTGCCATGGACCGACCACTTCCTGGTCAGATTTAGGCTCACTGCATCCCCTAACCTCTGCAGAGGTGGAGGACCCATTAAGCTGGTCCACCCCAGGAGGCTTATGGATCCGGATGGATTCCTGATGGCTCTTGGGGAGTTTCCCGCCGCCTCGGTAGGTGATCCTGTCGATGCTCTGGTCGCTCTCTGGAATGGGGAGATGACTAGGGCAATTGACACGATTGCTCCGGAACGTCCCCTCTCGAGTAGCCAAGCTAAACCAGCTCCTTGGTTCACCAAGGAACTGGCAGCAATGAAGCGAAGGAAGAGGGAACTAGAGAGCGTGTGGCGTTCGGATCGAAACCTTCTTCACGGCCACTATTGCGTCTGCAAAGAACCGTCCGGCTGAATTGTTCCGAATTGTCAGAGGCCTTTTAAATCCCACCACTCAAGGTGGGAACCCTGAGAATTCAGCCTCTCGCTGTGAAGCTTTTGCTCAGTTCTTTGCAGACAAAGTCGCTTTGATCCGCTCTGGTCTGGATACCACATTAAAAGCAGTCTCTGAGGATGTAACATGAGCACCTGCTTGTCCTATTTTGATGGATTCTTTTCCATTAGTGAAACCCGAGGATGTGGACAAGATACTTGGAGGAATGAGGCCTACCACGTCCATCCTAGACCCCTGCCCATCCTGGCTTCTAAGGGAGGCCAGAGGGGGATTGGCTGAGTGGGTTGAGGTGGTGGTGAATGCCTCCCTTCAGGAAGGCAAGATTCCAGCGAGCTTAAAACAAGCTATAATAAAACCGCTGTTGAAAAAACCATCACTGGACCCCACTAAATTTGACAACTTTCGACCAGTGTCCAATCTCCCCTTTTTGGGCAAAGTCCTGGAACGTGTGGTGGCCTCACAACTCCAGGTATTCTTGGTAGACACGGATTATCTGGATTCGGCACAGTCTGGTTTCAGACCGGGACATGGTACCAAGACAGCCTTGGTCGCCTTAGTGGATGATCTGCGCCGGGAGCTCGACAGGGGGAGTGTGTCCCTGTTGGTGTTGCTGGACCTCTCAGCGGCCTTCGATACCATCAACCACGGTATCCTTCTGGAACACCTCGTGGGGATGGGACTTGGAGGCACTGTTTTACAGTGGCTCCGGTCATTCCTAGAGGGCCGATCCCAGAAGGTGTTTCTGGGAGACACCTGTTCAACCCTACAACCATTGTCTTGTGGGGTTCTACAGGGTTCAATTCTGTCTCCCATGCTGTTTAACATCTACATGAAGCCGCTGGAAGAGATCATCCAGAGTTTCGGGGTACGGTGCCATCTGTACGCAGATGATATCCAACTCTGTCACTCCTTTCCACCTGCTACTAAGGGGGCTGTCGAGGTCCTGAACCGCTGTAACGGTCTGTATGAGGGTGAACAAATTGAAATTGAATCCAGACAAGACAGAGATACTCCTGGTCAGTCGCAAGGCCGAACAGGGTATAGGGTTACAGCCTGTGTTGGATGGGGTCGCACCCCCCTGAAGACACAGGTTCGCAGCTTGGGTGTGATCCTGGACTCATCGCTGAGCCTGGAACTCCAGGTTTCGGCGGTGACCAGGGGAGCATTTGCACAGTTAAAACTTGTGTGCCAGCTGCGCCCGTACCTTGGGAAGTCTGACTTGGACACGGTAGTCCACGCTCTGGTTACATCCCGCCTAGACTATTGCAACGCTCTCTACGTGGGGTTGCCTTTGAAGACTGCTCGGATTAGTCCAACGTTCGGCAGCCATGATTCTAACAGGAGCGGAACGCAGGGAGCATACAACCCCCCTGTTGCGCCAACTCCATTGGCTACCGATTTGCTACCGGGCTCAATTCAAAGTGCTGGCGTTGACCTTTAAAGCCCTAAACGGTTCCGGCCCAAGCTACCTATCCGACTGCATCTCGGCCTATGAACCCACCAGGACTTTGAGATCTTCCGGGGAGGCCCTGCTCTCGATCCCGCCAGCCTCACAAGCACGGCTGGCGGGGACGAGAGATAGGGCCTTCTCGGTGGTGGCTTCCCGGCTGTGGAACGCCCTTCCCACAGACATTAGATTAGCACCATCTCTAATGGTATTCCGCAAAAAAGTAAAGACCTGGTTATTTGTGCAGGCGTTCGAATAATTTAGTGCAATGATTGGTAATGACATAGGAATGGAACAATGGATGATGAATCTGGATAGTGTTTTTTAGTGATGAGACACTAGTGAATGGTTATTCTAGTAATTGTGTACTAACTGTGTATTAGATTAGGTTGTTAAATGTGTTTTTATATTGGTGCATTGAATTTTGCTGTTTCCTGTGTGCTGTGAACTGCTGTGAGTCGCCTCCAGGCTGAGAACAGCGGTATAGAAGTAAAGTAAAGTAAATAATGTGATGACGCAGCTAGCTCAAAGCCGAAAGGAAGGCTAGCGGCTGACGGTACTGGAGGCGAACGACGAATCCGATGCTCTAAAGATCAACACACCATAGGAACCTGGAATGTAAGATCTATGAGCCAGGGCAAATTGGATGTTGTTATTGGTGAGATGTCAAGACTAAAGATAGACATTCTGGGGGTCAGCGAACTGAAATGGACTGGAATGGGCCACTTCACATCAGATGACCACCAGATCTACTACTGCGGACAAGAGGAACATCGAAGAAATGGAGTAGCCTTCATAATTAATAAGAAATTCGCTAAAGCGGTGCTTGGATACAACCCAAAAAATGACAGAATGATCTCAATTCGAGTGCAAGGAAAGCCTTTCAACATCACAGTGATCCAAATATACGCCCCAACCACAGCTGCTGAAGAAGCAGAAGTAGATCAGTTCTATGAGGATCTGCAGGACCTACTGGATAATACACCAAAAAGAGACATTATTTTCATTACAGGAGACTGGAATGCCAAGGTGGGAAGTCAAATGACAACTGGGATCACAGGCAAGCATGGTCTGGGAGAACAAAATGAAGCGGGACGCAGGCTGATAGAATTTTGCCAGGAAAACTCGTTGTGTATAACGAATACTCTCTTCCAACAACCTAAAAGACGGCTTTACACATGGACCTCTCCAGACGGTCAACACCGAAATCAGATTGACTACATCCTTTGCAGCCAAAGGTGGCGGACATCCATCCAGTCGGTGAAAACAAGACCTGGGGCTGACTGTAGCTCAGATCACGAACTTCTTATTGCCCAATTTAGAATAAAACTAAAGAGATCAGGGAAAATACACAGACCAGTTAGATATGATCTCACTAACATTCCTAGCGAATATACAGTGGAAGTGAAGAACAGATTTGAAGGACTAGATTTAGTAAACAGAGTCCCAGAAGAACTATGGACAGAAGTCCGCGACATTGTTCAGGAGGCGGCAACAAAGTACGTTCCAAAGAAAAAGAAAACCAAGAAGGCAAAATGGTTGTCTGCTGAGACACTGGAAGTAGCCCAAGAAAGGAGGAAAGCAAAAGGAAACAGTGAAAAGGGGAGATATGCCCAGTTAAATGCGCAATTCCAGAGGTTAGCCAGAAGAGATAAGGAACTATTTTTAAATAAGCAATGCATGGAAGTGGAAGAAGACAACAGAATAGGAAGGACAAGAGACCTCTTCCAGAAAATTAGAAACATTGGAGGTAAATTTCAGGCAAAAATTGGTATGATAAGAAACAAAGATGGCAGGGACCTAACAGAAGCTGAAGAGATCAAGAGAAGGTGGCGAGACTATACAGAAGATCTGTATAGGAAGGATAACAATATCGAGGATAGCTTTGACGGTGTGGTGAATGAATTAGAACCAGACATCCTGAGGAGTGAGGTTGAATGGGCCTTAAGAAGCATTGCTAACAACAAGGCAGCAGGAGATGATGGGATCCCAGCTGAACTGTTTAAAATCTTAAAAGATGATGCTGTCAAGGTGATGCATGCCATTTGCCAGCAAATATGGAAAACACAAGAATGGCCATCAGACTGGAAAAAATCAACTTACATCCCCATACCAAAAAAGGGAAATGCGAAAGACTGCTCAAACTTCCGTACAGTGGCCCTTATTTCTCATGCCAGTAAGGTAATGCTCAAGATCCTGCAAGGAAGACTCCAGCAATACATGGAGCGAGAGTTGCCAGATGTTCAAGCTGGGTTTAGAAAAGGCAGAGGAACGAGAGACCAGATTGCCAATATCCGCTGGATAATGGAGAAAGGCAGGGAGTTTCAGAAAAACATCTACTTCTGCTTCATTGACTATTCTAAAGCCTTTGACTGTGTGGATCATAATAAATTGTGGCAAGTTCTTGGTGGGATGGGCATACCAAGCCACCTTGTCTCTCTCCTGAGGAATCTGTACAAGGACCAAGTAGCAACAGTCAGAACTGACCACGGAACAACAGACTGGTTCAAGATTGGGAAAGCATATGGCAGGGTTGTATAATCTCACCCAACCTATTCAAATTGTATGCAGAACACATCATGCAATGTGCGGGGCTTGATGAATGCAAGGCTGGAATAAAAATTGTTGGAAGAAACATTAACAACCTTAGATATGCAGATGACAACACTTTGATGGCCAAAAAGCAAGGAGGAGCTGAGGAGCTTTCTAATCAAGGTGAAAGAAGAAAACGCAAAAGCTGGGTTGCAGCTAAACATTAAAATAAACCAAGATTATGGCAACAAGAATGATTGACAACTGGAAAATAGAAGGAGAAACCGTGGAGGCCGTGACAGACTTTGTATTTCTAGGTGCAAAGATTACTGCAGATGCAGACTGTAGCCAGGAAATCAGAAGACGCTTACTTCTTGGGAGGAGAGCAATGTCCAGTCTCGATAAAATAGTGAAGAGTAGAGACATCAGACTGGCAACAAAGATCCGCCTAGTCAAAGCCATGGTATTCCCTGTAGTCACCTACGGATGTGAGAGCTGGACCTTAGGGAAGGCTGAGCGAAGGAAGATCGATGCTTTTGAGCTGTGGTGTTGGAGGAAAGTTCTGAGAGTGCCTTGGACTGCAAGAAGATCCAACCAGTCCATCCTCCAGGAAATAAAGCCCGACTGCTCACTGGAGGGAAAGATACTAGAGACAAAGCTGAAGTACTTTGGCCACACCATGAGGAGACAGGAAAGCCTAGAGAAGACAATTATGCTGGGGAAAGTGGAAGGCAAAAGGAAGAGGGGCCGACCAAGGGCAAGATGGATGGATGGCATCCTTGAAGTGACTGGACTAACCTTGAGGGAGCTGGGGGTGGTAACGGCCGACAGGGAGCTCTGGCGTAGGCTGGTCCATGAGGTCACGAAGAGTCGGAGACGACTGAACGAATGAACAACAACAAAGTAAATAAATAAATAAAATACATGCTTGCTGGATATTTTTATGATGTCATAAATTAGCCTCCCCGCATAAGCGGTACCTACATTTCCTACTTGACAGGTGCAACTGCCTTGCTGCAAAAGCAAGCTACACAAATTAGTCAGAAGCTCACTCCAACCCGGGCTGGCTTTGAACTCATGAACTTTTGGTCAGTAGTAATCTTAATGGAGCTTACTCCCAGCCAGCTGCCAGATAAATTGGGCAACATCTCCCATCATCCCAAGTTACCTTACCTTTGGTCACTGGCCATGTGACTTGGGGTTTATGGAGGCATTTGCCCAAGGCCTCTGGAGGGCATCAAGTTAGAGAGTGCCATTTTCTTCAAATTCTATTTTGAATTTTAAATTGTAGAAGCTGAATTCCAAAATACTTGAAGGACCAACGGTTGAGAACCACCGCTCTTAAGTATACCCTACCATCCCTCTCCAATAATGTAAGATGATTGACAGTTGGGTTGCTGTGAGTTTTCTGGGCTGTATAGCCATGTTCCACAAGCATTCTCTCCTGATGTTTCACCCACATCTATGGCAGGCATCCTCAGTGGTTGTGAGATTTGTTGGAGACTAGGCAAGTGGGGTTTATATATCTGTGGAATGTCCCACCCTGGCTCATGCTTTGCCCAGAGAAGGTACCTGGTTTGATCCAGGCATCTCCAGTTAAAGAGGTTAAGTTAAAGCCAACTGACAAAATGGGCAGGCTAAGAAGAGTAAAATAATTCTTTATGCTCTCCTTAGGTGACGGTATAAACTTTGGTTACATAATTAACTGTGGCCTGAAAAACAAACTCAACCCAGGTGGTCTAATCATCCAGCCACCCATGTGAAGCTGGATGGCGATAACTTGTTGGAGAAGTTTGGATTTCTAACCAATCTTTGAAATCCGTGATGAGAAAGTTCTTCGCATATCAGGTTCTGAGTTTGCAACTACAGTTAAATCATAACCAGAAATTCAAAAACTTACAACCACATACAGTTAAATAAGATAAATAACAACCCTATCCCCACACTCCCAAAATTTATACTTATTAAAAATTTGCCAATGGTATCTTGGAATATTATTCTAAAACACCATAGCTTCCAAAAGCTAGCTGCTGGGGGTTGAAACCAAACATAAATCTAGCTAATGTGTCAGCTGCAATCATCCCTGGAAATGTCTGGTCTGATGATGGTGGTGGTACGTAACATGCTGTATGAAAAGCTTCCTCTAAAGATTGGTTAGAAATCCAAACTTCTCCAACAAGTTATCGCCATTAAGTTGTTAATGAGTTCTGGCTACAGAGAGCACACAACTCCTTTGTTGCAATAGGTTCACTGAGTGCAAATTCTTTATCTGGCAAACCACCTTTGAGTATTCCTAGCCATAGAAAACCATATGAAATTCATGGGGTTACCATACGCTAAGAGGTGACTTAAAGTCACATATGTGCAAATACACTAACATTTCACAATGTTGTAAACATTTTCTCTTCTTCACACCCACAGGAGAAAGCTTCCATGCTTTCTTATCATGTATATAATAATGTAACTATGGCTATTGCAGGATGAATGGGAAAAACAGACAGAGTGTAAACATGAACAACCTTTAGCTGCATCATAGATTTACATTGGCAAAGTTAACATGTTCTTTAATGATTCTATCAATATACAGCACAGGTGTTTTCCCAAAGTATTTCATCCACTTAGATTAAAAAAAATGGCATGATGTCTTCCACTCCCCCAGACCAGTTATCTGCCAGGTGGCTCCCTGACTACACTTTGATTCCAACAATTGAATTAGCCTAAAAGCTGCTTATTTAGCAAAATAGATATTGATTCCTTAGATATTTTCTCAGGGTTCATAATTGTACTCCTTTCAGTAAACCAATTTTTTTGTTCCTGCTGCAGGAATATTTCCAATTATCTTTAGTTAGAAATTTCAAAAACATCATGCATTAAAAGCACACCATCTTGGTCACACTCCACTGTACTGTACTCTGATACTATTTTAGTGGCTATACCCCCCTCTCATGTCCTCATCCCACAAGGAGGGGAAAGCTTCTTATTGTTTCTATTTACTTTAAAGAGTCCATCAAAATAATTGTTCAAAATAATTCGATCTCTAATGACAGTTCCTACCGTCCCAAAAAGTGGTGATCAGGCCCCTTCAGCCGAGGTTTTTCAGAACTACTTTGCAGACAAGATCTCGCTACTTCGCCAGGACCTCCCCGCCACAATTGATACAGTGAGAGAACTTGAGACTCCGTAGCCACTTGTTGGGCCCATCCTCGACCGGTTCATCCCGCTGGACGCAGGGGCTGTCGATAGGCTCATAGCTGCAGCTAGACCGACCACTTGCTTCCTCGATCCGTGTCCCTCTTGGTTGGTGAAATCCTGCTTGGAGGGATTATGCAACCCTCTGTTGAAGATTATAAACAGCTCCCTTGAGCAAGGAGTTTTTCCAGAGGGTTTAAAAGAGGCGGTGGTCTCTCCCCTGCTGAAGAAACCAGACTTAGATTGTTTGGTTCCCTCCAGTTACCGCCCAGTTTTGAATCTCTTGTTCCTGGCCAAGGTGATTGAGAGGGCAGCAACAGAGCAGTTGCAGCAATTCCTAGACAACACAGCTGGACTAGATCCCTTCCAGTCCGGCTTCCGTGCGGGGCATGGGACAGAGACTGTGCTGGTCTCCATCACGGATCACCTTCAGGGCGGGTCAGCGCTGTTTGTGTTATTGGATCTCACAGCAGCATTTGACACAGTCGACCACAATCTTTTGACCCACCGCCTTGCTGTTGCTGGAGTCAGGGGAACAGCTTTAAACTGGCTGTCCTCCTTTCTTCACAACTGTGGACAGCGAGTGGAGAGGGAAGGCCTGGTCTCTGAGAGGTCCCCTCTATCTTGTGGGGTTCCTCAGGGAGCCATTCTCTCCCCTCTGTTGTTTAACATCTATATGCGACCACTTGCTCAGCTGGTTTGAGGTTTTGGGCTTGAGTGTTATCAGTACGCCGATGACACTCAGCTGGTGCTGTAGATGGAAGGCTGACCGGACTCTGTACCCGATTGTTTCCATCAGTGCCTCGAGGCCGTTACTGGATGGCTGCGTGCCAGCAGGTTGAGGGTGAATCCAGCAAAGACGGAGATCCTATGGCTGGGTTGACCGGGCAGTGGGGACATCCAGCTGCCTACCTTGGATGGCGAGGCACTACGCTCGTCATCATTGGTAAAGAGTCTGGGAGTCCTTTTGGACCCTCTGCTGACGATGGAGGCCCAGGTCTCCGCCGTTAGCAGAACCGCCTTCTTTCATATGCAGCAGGCTAGACAGCTGGCCCCCTACCTGTCCAGGGGCGACCTAGCTACAGTGATCCAGGCCACGGTCATCTCAAGACTGGACTACTGTAACGCCCTCTACATTGGCCTTCCTCTGTTGGTGATCCGGAAGCTCAAGTTGGTACAAACTGCAGCTGCTCGGCTTCTTGCGGGAATTCCGATGAGATGCCACATCACCCCAATCTTACTGCAGCTGCATTGGTTACCAATTGAGCACCGGATCACTTTCAAAGTGATGGTACTCACCTTTAAGGCCTTGCATGGTCTGGGGCCGATGTATCTGAGGGATCGCCTCACCCCCTACCAACCCCAGAGATCCCTCCGTTCTGAGGACCAAGATCTATTGGAAGTCCCCAGTGTCGAGACCTTGCGTCTAACAGCAACCAGACGCAGAGCCTTCACAGCAGTGGCATCATCACTCTGGAATACTCTGCCACCTGAAGTCCATGCCTTGCAGGACTTACCAGCTTTCTGCAGGGCATGTAAGACATACCTGTTTCAACAGGCTTTTAATGTTTGATATTGTTGTTTTTAAATTGTTTTAAATTGCTTTTAAATTTTGTTAGATTTTAGCTATTCTTGTAAGCCGCTCTGAGCCCCAGGGGAGTGGCAGCATATAAGTTTAAATAATAAATAAATAAAATAAAAATGATGCAGGACTGTTTCAGGCAGATTTCATCTTTAAAGTGTTTAGAAACCAAGGCTTGGGAAGTCAGGGAGGAAGCAACTTCATTGCTCTCCTTGTCCATATAAATGATTGAAACTGGGTATTTAAGGTGGGATGAGAACTATTGTTAAATTCTCAGTTTCCTTTGGAAACAGAAGTCCATTGAATGTCATACTTAGATGATACTTCCACCCCACTATCCCCTCCTTGGGAGTTGATGTCCTTAGAGAATCCTGGGATTTGCAGTTTAGGGAGGGACACTTTGAATTCTCATTGAACTGGATTATATGGCAGTGTGGACTGAGATAACCCAGTTCAATTAACACAAAAGGCAATGGATTCCCAAAATCTCAACAAACACAAATCCACTACAAGTCATAGTACATAAATCACAAAGGTAAATATTTTTTTCAGCTTATATAATATAATATTAAACGTATAACCAATTTATATGATGCAGCATTGAGCAATATACAATGAACAAAAAACTGTCGTTTATACAGTGATTTTACATCAGTAAAAAAAGTAGAGTCTTTTTTGCTGTAAAGCAGACTTCTCTTAAGGGCATAAGATCCCTTACTTTCTCTAAAGATACTCTTGAGTGGAGTTTCCAATCCCTTGTAAGAGGATATCCATGTAGAGGATTTCCAGACCGGTTTTAACGTCTTCCTCAGTTGGAGAAGTGCGAAGAGTACAATGGAGTGGACATCAAGTTCTCCAAAATAATAATTCTTCCTCAGGTGGATAAGGATACAATCTGTCTCTATATTCTGGGTTATATGACTGTGTGGAAGGGCCCTTAGCAAACTAAAAATCCCAGGATTCAATACCAAAAGTATGTGCAAGTGGCATCAAAATAATGTACCTGTGTAGTGTGAAAGAGACCTACTACTGACTTATAACTTCTCAGAGGCAAGCGTGATTGACAATTCTAACTACATGTAGAAATATCTACATACCTTCTCCATGGAAGAGTAATTTTAGAAGAATAAGGCAACTCAGAGATCATGTCTCAAGCTACAGAAAAAATATATTGAAAACTAGGAACACATCAGCCTCTGTGCAGTCTCCTAAACAGGCAGTGTTTGCTATTTCTTTGGCTTCTGGGAATGGTCTTTGGCATCAGGCTCCTGAAGTTCTTTTCCAAATGAAGAAAATTTCAGTAAACTGTTTTTCCAACCTCTGGTCAATAACCGCTTCATAACTGCATTTTTAAGTTTGTTGAATGTTCTAATTTTTTTTGAAAAAGATACATCTTTTGGCACCTTCAACTAAACACGTATCTAGGTTCAAGTAGTTTGCATAGACTATGAAATTTGAAGAGTTGTCGAGAATGAAAATGAAGCACATTTTGCATAAAGTGAAAGCAGGCAAAAGTTGGCTTTATTAGGTTCCTACTGGCTCATAAAACAAGTTAAGAAATACTATGTTCATGGACTGATAGACAGATGGATAGAAATCATGTACAAACCCTCACCCCTTAAGTTCTTTACACATTTAAAGAACTCTACCGTTACTAGTAATTCTATCTGGGAGAAAATTAAGATGTGAATCAGCTTGAAACTGAGGTCCTCAGCATCCATGTACAAACACACACACACCTATAATTTTTGTTGCCTTGAATAGAACTCCCATGTACACAACAGTAGCCCTGGGACTATCACTGTGAGTTTGGCCTGAACCTGTAACTGCTGTGCAACCACATGTTTGGAATGAGACATATATGGCAGCAAGTAGCCAATCTTGGACCATTTTAATTCAGGATATTTAACATGAACTCCTTTGCAGCTGTTTCCTTTCTTAAGTTCAAATACTTGTATTCCTCAGAGTAGTACCTTCCAAGAATAAGTGAGAATAAGTACGTGGTTTTGATTATTGACTGGTAATGTTGCTAAATAGAAACACACACACTATACATTTACTTATCATGCTATATGTAACTAAAGCGACTCACAAAGACATATACACACACAGAGAGAGAGAGAGAGAGAGAGTGAGAATCAATAGATAGATAGAATTAAGAAATATAATTTAATTAGCAAAATTGTCAAGACCCAGAAGCCTCAAAAACGCCAAACACAATATAAAAGGGTACAAACATGGGTTTATTAAACACAAAAAAGGCTTAGAGACACTTGCTTCAGTGTCTCTAGCACAAACTGAAAGTCTATAGCAACCGCTAAGTAAAAAACCCAATTTAAATATAATCCGGATTATTCCGAAGTATAATCTGGGATAACAAAAATATACAGCAATCTGCTTGTAATTCAAAAGGTCCAAAAGGCACAGAAAAACAAGGTGGGAGCAAGCAAAATCAGAGTCCAAAAACAGTCCATAGTCCAAAAACAGTCCATAGTCCAGGCATGTCCAAGGTAAGAAGAAGCAGTCCAAAAAAACATAGTCATTGTCAAAACACGGTCCGGAATCAAAAGGGAGAGTTGAAGTCAGCACTTACGGAGTATCAGCCAGAAGTCACGGAAACACAAAGATCTGTAGTCCAAGGACCCAAGCTTGAGAGTAATGGCAGTAACAAAGATTCACACCCGAAAAGACACTTTGCCTTCTGCAAAGACCCATTGAAACCAAACCAACGTATATCCTATAACTCCTCATCAGAGGATGAACTGCTCCCCACGCTTTCATCATCACTTTCAGCTGCCCCATTCCCTGCAGCCGAGCACTGCCTTCCATCTCTCCTCTTTGCCAGCGTCTGTCAAGACTTAGGTCCTCCCAAGTGTTCCCAAATTGCCACTCTTCTGCAAACCCCTCAAAGTCATCACTGGAGGAAGGCTGAGTACAGATGTCCCTAATTTCCTGTACACAGGTCCAGTCTAGATCATCCTCCTCCTCAATGTCACTCCCAGTCCCATCACTCCTTTAAAAACCCATAAAATCTTCTGTGGAGCACTAAGTATATCACGGATATGCTTCCTTTGGATCTCCTCATCAGATTCTTGTTCACGAGTAGCCTGCTTAACTCCCCTGCTTCCCTCTCCTTCCCCCATTTCACAGTCTGAGAAACCCTCGTAGGATTCGGAATCAGTTGGAGCCATGAATATGTCTCTAATCTCCTTTCACTGCTGCTCCTCCTCCAACACCTGCGCAGTCCTCTTCTCCCTTCTACCAGTAGTAGTAACGTTACTATCACGCTGTACTACAACAAAAATAATTGAGCTTCAGCTTTCTTGAGTTGTTAAAATAATAGTGAGTTGCAGCCAAGGTAGCATATATAAAATAGAGAGTATATATATATAGTCCCACAGTCTTAGATAGATGATGATGCAATGTATTACCCTCTAGGTTGAGACCATGTGTGACTAAGGGCCTCATCAGACACAGTCTTCTCTGCATGTTCTCTTCATTTTCAAGCACAGGCAAAATAGAGTCCCACAGGGGCCATCGTATGATGCATGGCCACTTCCGGTGGCTGCCCAAGGAAATTCGTGTTGCCAGCACCTGAAAACAGAGAAAAGCATTTGTTTTCAGGAATTGGTGCTACCCAATTTCTAACTGAAGAAAATAGGGAGGAAGTCTGGAAAGTTGGGAAACCATGAGAAATGACAGGAAACAACATGGGATGGCCTGGCATCCAAGAAGGCAGGGAAAGATGGTAGGAAATGAAATAAGATGGTGCCCTCTGCTTTCCCTCACTTTTCTCCTGCCCATCTTATGAAGTCCTTAGATATTAAATCTGTGGATTCAGAAATTTTCAATTATATCCAAAGTACCTGAAAGTGGTGGCACCATAGTTCAGAACACAGACAACTGTTTCCCAGTTAAAATGTTTAACAACTGGAACTCAGAGGTGCTGTTTGTTTAAATACCTGTATCTTATTACATGCTACTAAATCAACTTCAATATATGGTGGCCCAACAAATGAGGAACACCCCCGTCCCTCAAAGACCTTATCATAAAGAACACAGGTTAGGCCTTACAAAATCAGGACTTGGTTTCCTTCATTGAGCCAATCTATCTGTAATGTAGATTGTGTCAATACATCTTTCCTTTATTCAGCCCTATTGCCCTTCATTTTTCTCAATTTTGTCTTTTCTGTTGAATCATGTTTTACATATCTAGTTAATATCACTTGATATGATGCTGCACTTTAGCAGAAAATTGGGGCATGTTGTTTTTAATGCTGTATTTAATAGTTACATATGATATTTATTTATTCATTTATTTATTTATTTATTTACTGCATTTGTTGACCGCCGTTCTCAGCCCTAGGGCGACTCACGGCGGTGTACAACATATAAAAACAGTTTACAATAGGGGAATATCACAACAATAATATCAACATAACTATCAAAATACAATTACACTAAATCATCCACGCCGTCTCATCGTAGAATCATAAACCAATCTCGTTATCCATATTCCGTTCCAGTCATCATTGCCAATTGTTGTAGCACTTAGTCAAACGCCTTCTCAAATAACCATGTCTTTAGTCTTTCGCGGAATGTCATAAGGGAGGGCGCCTGTCTGATGTCTACAGGGAGGGTGCTCCACAGCCGGGGGGCCACCACCGAGAAGGCCCTATCCCTCGTCCCCGCCAGGCGTGCCTGTGAGGCAGGCGGGATCGAGAGAAGGGCCTCCCCAGACGATCTCAAGGTCCTCGTGGGCTCATAGGCCGAGATGCGGTCAGAAAGGTATTTTGGGCCGGAACCATTTAGGGCTTTGTAGGCCAACACCAGCACCTTAAATTGGGCCCGGTAGCAGATCGGCAGCCAGTGGAGCTGGAACAACAAGGGCGTTGTATGCTCCCTGCGTCCCGCTCCTGTTAGTAACATGGCTGCCGCGCGCTGGACTAGCTGAAGCTTCCGGGCCGTCTTCAAGGGCAGCCCCACGTAGAGAGCGTTGCAGTAGTCAAGGCGGGATGTGACCAGAGCGTGTACTACTGTGGCCAAGTCAGACTTCCCGAGGTACGGGCGCAGCTGGCGCACGAGCCTGAGCTGTGCAAATGCTCCCCTGGTCACCGCTGAAACCTGGGGATCCAGGCTCAACGATGAATTCAGGATCACACCCAAGCTGCGAACCTGCGCCTTCAAGGGGAGTGCGACCCCATCCAGCACAGGCTGTAACCCTATACCCTGTTCGGCCTTGCGACTGACCAGGAGTACCTCTGTCTTGTCTGGATTTAATTTCAATTTGTTCGCCCTCATCCAGACCATTACAGCGGCCAGACACCGGTTCAGGACCTCGACAGCCTCCTTAGTAGCAGGTGGAAAGGAGTGACAGAGTTGGACATCATCTGCGTACAGATGACACCGCACCCCGAAACTCCGGATGATCTCACCCAGCGGCTTCATGTAGATGTTAAACAGCATGGGGGACAGTATAGAGCCCTGTGGAACCCCACAAGTCAAAGGCTGTGGTGTTGAACAGGTGTCCCCCAATAACACCTTCTGGGTGCGGCCCTCCAGAAATGACCGGAGCCACTGCAGAACAATGCCCCCGAGACCCATCTCCGCAAGGCGCCCCAGAAGGATACTGTGGTCGACGGTATCGAAGGCCACTGAGAGGTCCAGGAGCACCAACAGGGACACACTCCCCCTGTCGAGCTCCCGGCGCAGGTCATCCACTAAGGCGACCAAGGCTGTCTCAGTTCCATGTCCCGGTCTGAAACCAGACTGTGCCGAATCCAGATAATCCGTGTCTACCAAGAATACCTGGAGTTGTGAGGCCACCACACGTTCCAGGACTTTGCCCAAAAAGGGGAGATTGGACACTGGTCGAAAGTTGTCAAATTTAGTGGGGTCCAGTGATGGTTTTTTCAACAGCGGTTTTATTATAGCTTGTTTTAAGCTCGCTGGAATCTTGCCTTCCTGAAGGGAGGCATTCACCACCACCTCAACCCACTCAGCCAATCCCCCTCTGGCCTCCTTTAGAAGCCAGGATGGGCAGGGGTCTAGGATGGATGTGGTAGGCCTCATTCCTCCAAGTATCTTGTCCACATCCTCGGGTTTCACTAATGGAAAAGAATCCATCAAAATAGGACAAGCAGGTGCTCATGTTACATCCTCAGAGACTGCTTTTAATGTGGTATCCAGACCAGAGCGGATCAAAGCGACTTTGTCTGCAAAGAACTGAGCAAATGCTTTGCAGCGCGTGGCCGAATTGTCAGGGCTCCCGCCTGAGGTGGCGGGAGTTAAAAGACCTCTGACAATCTGGAACAACTCCGCCGGACGGTTCCTTGCAGACACAATAGTGGCCGCAAAGAAGGTTTTCTTTGCGGCTTTTATTGCCGCGGCATATGCCCTTAGAAAGGACACAAACCGTGTTCGATTTGACTCGCTCGGATCCGAACGCCACACGCTCTCTAGTTCCCTCTTCCTTTGCTTCATCACTGCCAGCTCCTCAGTAAACCAAGGAGCTGGTTTAGCTCAGCTACTTGAGAGGGGACGTTCCGGAGCGATCATGTCAATTGCCCTGGCCATCTCTCCATTCCAGAGAGCGCCCAAGGCCTCGACATGGTCACCTACCGAGGTGGCGGGAAAATCCCCAAGAGCCGTCAGGAATCCATTCGGATCCATAAGCCTCCTGGGGCGGACCAACTTAATGGGTCCTCCACCTTTGCAGAGGTTAAGGGGCGCAGTGAGCCTAAATCTGATCAGGAAGTGGTCGGTCCATGGCAACAGAGAGATGGACAACTCCTCCACACCGCCACCCTGCTCCCATCCCTGGCAGAAAACCAAGTCCAATGTATGTCCAGCACAGTGGGTGGGGTCAGATATTTGCTGGGACAGCCCCATGGTTGCCATGGCAGACATGAAGTCCTGAGCCGCACCTGTGGGGGTCGCCTCGGCATGGATATTGAAGTCTCCCAGCACGAGAAGCCGTTGAGACTCCAACGCCAGGCTCGAGACCGCCCCCGCTAGCTCAGGTAGGGAGACTGTAGTGCAGCGAGGTGGACGGTACACTAACAGAATCCCTATTCTGTCCCGGTCACCCACCCTCAGGTGGACGCATTCAAAATTTGTTGACTGCGGGATGGGGCTCCTGGTCAGATGGATGGAATCTCTATAGACCACTGGGACCCCGCCTCCCCGCCCTCCGGATCTTGGTTGGTGCTGCACGGAGAAACCTGGAGGACAAAGCTGGGTTAGATTCACGCCTCCAGCTTCATCCAGCCAGGTCTCCGTGATGCACGCCAGATCTGCCCGCTCATCCAGGATGAGATCCTGGATAAAGGTCGTTTTTCCGTTGACAGATCTGGCGTTCAACAGCACCACCTTCAGTCCGGAGGGCCCGCCAACCTGGTTACACCAATTTACCATAGGAGACCGGTTTGGGATTATTAATGTGGATAAGCGGTCCGAATTAGGCCGAATTTGAGGTCTCCTTTTCCCGCATCTCCCCCTCCCCACCACGACCTGTATGGGGGCCCCTCGGCTAGTGGAACACCTCCCCTCCTCCATGCCGCAGTCCAAATCCAAGGTCTTAATTTCTGTTACGTTTGTAGTTGTTTGGTTTGCTGGAGTTTTTTCTTGCCAACTCCCTTGATTCCCTTTCCCCCCCTCCTCACCTCATTGTTGCCCACGGATTCCAGCCCACTTCGTCCCTTGCCCCTTCCACTAGTCACTAATATCAAGGATAATACAAATAGGGGAATGGGGAACCACATGGGTAATAATAGTACACTTCAGTAAGATTGATAGTAATAAAGTGTAGTAAACGTCTCAGCCGCGACAGTTAGGTAGTTCATAAAGTGCAAGAGTCTTAAAATGCAAACACAGTAGGCGTCACAGCTGCGTGCCACTAGGGCAATTCATAAAGTGCAAGGATCTTAAAGTACGACAAAATACCCAAGTCTGGCTCTCAGCGCTATCTAAAGTGCGGCATGGAGGGATAGGGAGAGGGAGCTTAAGTGCTAGTACGATTTAGCAGCAAAAGAGGCAGGCGCCTTAAAGTGCTATACTGAGTTCTTAGTACCAATTAGCAGCAGGGTAGACAAGGAACAATAAAGTGCTATATTAAGCAATATGTAAACACAACACTAAGGAGTTGGCAGTAATATCAGTTGGTAGAGTTGTTGTGATTCAAGGTGTAGTCTATGGACGGCTGATGTAAATAGCGGATGAGTCTCTCAGTCTTCCGGAGATGGTCAACACGGCGGTGGTCAGCACAAGTTGGTCTACACCCAGCTTGAGTTGCACAATCAGGCAGCACAATGTCGGTCAACACAGAAAAGGTCAGCACAAAAAAGGTCTACACAATATCGGTCAACACAGAAAAGGTCAGCACAAAAAAGGTCTACACACGGCTTGCCCAGATGGTAAAGGCCCAGATGGTAAAAGATGGTAAAGGCCCAGGCGGCCAGGGCCCGGTTGAAGCAGCCCAGGCGGCCAGGGCCCGGTTGAAGCAGCCCAGGCGGCCAGGGCCCGGTTGAAGCAGCCCTCGCGGCGCAGCGGCCCGCCTGGCAGGGCCCAGGCAGTGGTGGCCCAGCGTCTGGTACGGGCCCAGATGGTAAAGGCCCAGATGGTAAGGAGCGGCGATGTTAGGCGATGTTGGGCCTGGCGGTGAGGCGTCTTGCACAGGCCAGATGGTAAAGGCCCAGATGGTAAGGGCCCAGCCGGAGCGGCGCTCACGGCGCAGCGGCCTGCTTGGTAAGGCTCAGATGGCAAAGGCCTAGCTGGAGCAGCGCTCGCGGCGTTCGCGGTGGCGGCGGCTTCGGCCACAGCAATAGGCCCCAACTCGCTCCCCAGCACTCCGCAGAGGGGAAGAACCTCGGTAGCGGGCCGTCCCGAAAAGGCCTCGAAAAGGCCCAGATGGTAAGGGTAGTAAAGGCCCAGGCGGCCAGGGCCCGGTTCGGGCAGCCCTCGCGGTGCCGCGGTCCGCCTGGCGCAGGCCCCGCAGTGGAGGCCCAGCTGAAGCAGCGTTCGTGGCGCTCGCGGCGGCGGCCTCGGCGCCGGCTGCTGCAAAAAGCCCCACCTCGCGGCAACAGTCGGCCCCGACTCGCTCCTCCCCAGCACTCCGCAGAGGGAACGGGACGACTCTTGGTGGCGGTGGCGGTCCGCCTTGGCAAGGGCGACCGCGATTGCAGCAGTCCGCCTCCTCTCGGACTCCCGGCTGCCTCTCCCTCCAGCAGCCTCTTCCCCGCGAGAGTGAGACCTGGCAGTGATGACAAGATGGCGACCGCGGCAACCGCGGCGCGTACAGCAGCGGCCTCGGCAGCAGCCCAGGCGGCAACGCTGCGGGAGAGCCCAATCAGCTGGCACCGCAGCACCGGGCTCGGAGCACAGGCGGGTCGACGAGCTGGTCTGTGAATCAGGGCCTCCCCAGGTAGGTTCTTGAGGAGGGAACCGGCCGCGTTGTAATGGCGGCGCTCCCTTGCCTACCTCCGCCTTCCTGGCCCTTTTTTCCCGGCTCCTCGGCTCTCTCAAGGTTCTCTCGGGCTCAGCGAGATATGCAATGAAGGCTTAAGCAGGAATTATGACTGAGGAGTTTGTATGTTTGGAAGAAATCAAATGGCTTAAAAATGATTTGGAATGACTAACGATATGGATGAGAATAAGCATTGAGGATCCTTTCCAAATCAGACCCCATCTACACTGTCATATAATCCAGATAATAATAATAATAAATAATAAAACTTTATTTGTACCCCGCTACCATCTCCCCAAGGGACTCGGTGCGGCTTACATGAGGCCGAGCCCACAATACATCAGCAAAAAACAACAACAGTAATACAAACAATAAAATAAAACTCATAAACAAAAATAGGCAGTAAACATCAACAATAACACAATAACATTTAAAAACCTATGGCTGGGCCAACTGTAATAATTAATATAATGTTCTACAATAGATATGGTCATTAAAGGTGACAGTCCTGCTGCTATGTCCGTTTATGTTCATTTATGAGTCCCCTTCAGGGGAGATAAAGTGGGGTTATTATTATTATTATTATTTATTAGAAAGTCCCTAATTTAATGTTGTATGCTTCCTATGTTTTGAGGGGAATGAGGGTGAATCTGCACTGTAGGATTACTGCAGTTTTAACTTTTGATTTGCCATGACTCCATGCTATGGAATCCTGGGAGTTGTAGTTTTGTGGGACAACAGCATACTTTTGCATAAAAGGTTAAAGACATTGTAAAACTTCACCTCCCATGATTCCATAGCATTGAGCCATGGCACTTAAATGGAACTGCAATCATGCTATGGTATAGATGTGTCATATGTTATTTTAGGAAGGTAAGCACTGCCACTCCATAAATAATCTGCAAAATTCCCAGAGTCTCAGTTGCAAGGTTTATATGCAAGGAAAATCTTTAAAATGTGGAGATAGTGAATGTTTTCTCTTTCCTCTGGTTCACTGAAAAGAAATGTGCAAGTATGGTGGCTTACCATCCAAATTCATCCTGAAAGTATATTCCTCAAGTCCCCCTTACTTATCCTGCCCACTGGCTTCTCACACCATTTGGCTGCTTCCCAATCAGGAGAGCAACTAGGCAGAAAGTTGCAGGTTAAGTGAAGCTTCAATTTTCCTATTAACCTTGCAGTTTTCTTTATATTGGCAATTATAATGATCAAGATACGAATTGGGGCTTTGCAATCATCATCAAAGTTTTCTGAATGTGAATGGATTTAAAGTAGCAGTATTAATTTTAAAATAACCTAAAGCACCAGCTTCTGTCTAATCTTGGAAACTAAGCAAGGTCAGCCCTAGTAGTTAGTACTTGGATTTGAGATTGCCAATCAATACCAGGTGCAGTAGGCTGTATTTTGGAAGAAGGAACTGGCAAAACCACCTCTGAGTATTCCTTGTCTAAGAAAATTCTGTGATTCCTGAGATCACCATAAGTCGATAGGTGACTTAAAGGCACATACATACATGTACACACCAGTAATTAGATGTCATCATTAGAATAGATTTCTTAGAAGTGGTGGCAGAGCAATGGTATATGCAACATTGTGTGTTTGCAGCATAATTTTAGATATCCGACTGGGATTAATCTATCCATTGGAATAGATATATTAGCTACATTAGTAATTTTGTTGATTTATATACCCTCCCCCATAATTAATTATGCAAAGCATATCTTAATGTTTTCAGCAAATCTTAAGTGAGGAATCACCTATCAGCGAGAAAAAATGTTTTCCAGTATTAGCTGACAAAATGCTTTCTTATCTTCAGCAGACTGTGTGTTCAGTAGACATTTTAAGTGCTCTTATTAAAGTTAAGGATTTATGCCCTGAGTCCTAACCTCCAGTCAGCATTTGGACATAACTCTTGTTGACATTAGTGTGGAAGACAGGAGAATGAGTGGCTTTTTCCAAGTACTAAAAGTGAAAGTTTCACTTCCCTCTAAACATTTGAGATTTCCTTCTTTGAGGTAAGTATCATATTTGTCTAAGTTTTCCGAATTGCTTTTTGGAACTCTAAATAAATCCTGAGAGAGAGCACAGATATAGCTAATTCCACTTTCCTGGAAAAGAGCATGCCTGAGTGTTCCAAATGTCAATCTTATTATTTGGAGGGTTATGAACTGAAAAACTCTCCCTCACATTGCCTCTCAGCAGAACTGATATGGTATGGTATAACATGAACAGCATTTGTCATCTGCAGATGGAAAATCAAAGTGAGGGGGAGTCCTTACTTAATGCAGTCTAAAGAATTAAGCCTGCAATACTGAACACAGTTAATAGAGAAAGCACTCCACAAAACACATTAAGGCTCATTTGGAGTAAGCAAACAAGAGATTCTACTAATATGTGTAACTATTTCAAGTAGTTAAATTATGTTTACAGCTGCAATCATAAATGCCCTCCTAAGTATACTTTACTAAGCAACAATCACACCAAAGATACAGAGGTCTATTAAACTAGTGACTGGGTGGGATGGGCTATCCAGTCCAACCCCCTACCATGCAGAAAAACACAAAGTACTCTTGGCATATGGCCCACGGAAGGAGACAGCATATTCCACCATTGAATGTCTCTTACCATATAGCAGTTTTTTCCTGTAATATGAATTCATGGCTGCCAAGAAGCAGGAAAATCACATTCAAAGCACCCCGACAGATGGCCATCCAGCCTCTGTTTAAAAGACTCCAAAGAAGGAGCCTTCACCACACAAACTCCCAAATCTTCTATTCATGTTGCTTGGTTTCCAGGCCTTAAATCCATTTTGGTTGCCCTTCTCTGGATCCACTTCAGCTTGTAGAGATCCTTCTTAAATTGTGATGCCCAGAACAGGACACAATATTTCAGATGAAGTCTGGCCAAAGCAGATTAGAGTATTTCTTATATCTATTGATGCAACATTGACCTTTTTTAGCTGCTGCATCACATAGCTGTCATGGCCTTTCCCAGTGACGATGGGTGACAGTGAGGGTATTCAGTGGGCAGCTTGGTGAATCTGTGAAGCAGCCAGGAAAAACCATCACCCCATGACCCATGTTCCCTCCATCACTACTTTCCCCTCCCGAGTTCTCTGGGTTCTGTCCTAGAATGCTTCCTGGACAGAGCCCCAACCGAAGTAGCCCTGCATCATGTGATGGGCTCCATCAGACTTCATCCTGGCTCCGTCTGGGAAGAGTCCTAGGATGGAGCCAGAAGTTAATGTGATGGGTTTCTAGATCTTCATCTCTCTACACAACTGCTGCCTGGTAACATATGTTTGAGGGGAGTCATACCAAGAGTAACTACTTTGTTATGCATGCATAAAGTAGATGATGAAATCACACACTATTTAAGTGTTCAGCTAATGAACACATGCAAAGATAGAATGGCTGGCTATACTGTACCACTTTGGCATTGTATGTGTAAACAAAAGCAGATATTAATTGCTAACATCAGTTACGAGCTGCTAGAATGGGAAGGAGTAACATAATTTCCAGTCAGGTAAGTTTGTATTTTCTTAATGGAAAATAAATTATACAACAAATAAACTATACAGAATGTAAAACAGAGGGTTTTGTGGGAGGGGGGTGAAAAAGGAAAGGAAAAAAGAATGATTGGGAAAGTTCCATGGCAAGCTTGCTGTTGGAACTTGGCTTGTGCACAGTGAAAATATGCTACAGATGTATAGATTATAAAGACTTGGACAGTATTGGTCAAAACCTTCCATGGTAGAGTCATGTGGGAAAGAGAGTCTAGACATCATAGATTAACTTATTTCTTTTAAACATGTGCAATCTAGACATGGCTTAATGAAACAAAATCAGCAAAGCTTTTCTGTGTGTGTGACCAGTTTTCCATATGTAAGTGCACCAGTCAGGCTTCTAGAAAAGGTCAGAGGGTCTTTATGTTTTTTATATTAATGACATAAAAACATGATGTGAAAGTAGTCATTTAGTAGATCATAAATCCTTTATTTCAGTCTTCACCAACTTGGTACCCTCCAGATAATCCCCTGTCAGATACCATGGAGTGCTAAAAAAAAAAAATTACAAGGCAATAGGAAAAGAGAAAGACTCAAGGCCTCATCACAAAGACCCATGGATTCACCATGCATCATGGCAAATCCACGGGCTCCTGGCGGGGGGTGGGGAGCCAGGAGAACCCACACATGGGCAGCTTGTCTTGGCTCCTATTCCATGGAGCTCTCCCATTTCTTCATGGAGCCCAGTTGGAAGTACACATGCATCTTATAATGGGCTCTGTCCTAAAAGGGGAGAACAAGCACATGACAGGTCAAGTAGCCCATCTGATGAGGTCCTCAGTCAAGGAAGCCATGGCTGCATTGAGATCTGAGCAGAACAGTTGAGGATAGGGTAATTCATAGGGTCACCATGGGTCAAACTTGATTTCATGGATGCTAACAACAAGCCATCCTCAATGAGCTGCAGATACCAGATGTTATATTTAAAGACATGGACCAGCATCTTCTTGATGAGTCATTCTTGTGCATCCGTTCAACAAAAAGGTTATATAGTACCCAATTGCAGAATGTGTCTGACCCATTCTCTCACATTATGGCAGTGGGAGGAGGTGAGGTGGTACATATTAAACTATGATCCTTTAATGGGGAAAGAACCATAATTTTGTAATTCTATATTTTTGAGCAAAGGTCTCCCTGACATTCTCCTTCCCAGCAGCCACTAGTAATAAACATTCTCATTCTAAAAGCTGCATTCCATTAAGTCTATAAATCAATGGATCATCTATTTTCACTGTTGTTAATACAGAAATGTTTTACCAACATACCAGTGGATATTTCATGTTCCAAGAAGATCAAGCCTGACATTTTGCAATCTATGCAAACATGAAAAAAGATTGTGAAAGGAAAATGTCAGTAGTGTTGTAAAAGATTTTTTTTCAAATCTCTGTGTCTCTTCACATTCTGAACTTTAAAAGGCGTTTCTTGCATACAGAGAGGCATAGAAAGCACTTGTAAATAATCCTCCATGGCATCATTAGCAATATTTGTTTCTTGGTAACAGATCTGTTGGCAGAGTGAAAACATACACAGCCACAGTTGACTCAGTCTCATAGGTCTACTTTATACACATCTGCAAAAATCCATACCTGTTAAAAAAACACCAAGTCCTTCTAGAACATTTTATGATGGTGGGGGTAGGATTTAAAAGCCCTAATTCTTTTTTGTGGAAGGACAAAGAACTATCTGTTGAGTAGAGGTGGCCGAAGGCTATTACATTTACCACAATATAAAAGAATCCTGAATGAATCCTTTTATATTGCTTTACTGCTTATTTACATTGGTTTTGTATTTTATGTTATTTTATTTTCTGATTTTCTGTTGTGTTTCTGTGTTATATTGTATTTACTGTATTGATGGGCGTGGCCTCATGTAAGCCGCCCCGAGTCCCCTTGGGGAGATGGTGGCAGGGTATAAAATTATTATTATTATTATTATTATTATTATTATTATTATTATTATTATGCATCACAATCTGGATAGTAGAGTGCCCTCTTAAGGTGCTCAGAAAAACATTAATTAAAAGATCAGAGGATATTTCCAGAAATGCACAATTATAACACATTAAAATCTCTGCCACCGTCATGCCTCTGTGCTACTGAATCCTGGGATTTGTAGTCTGGTGAGGCAGGGTACATAGAATTCTCTGGTGAAGAGCTCTAGTGCTGGATTGGAACAGTGGGTTGCTCTCTAAGCAGTGAATGTTAAATTTGTTCACCAAACTACAGAACCCAGGATTCTATTGGATGGAGTCATGGAGTTAAAGTAGTATAAATGCTATTGTTTGGTAGTGTGGATACATCCAAAGTTTTTGCAGATATTACATTTTACTGGAAATTGGTAGTTTAATAGTTAGCAATGAATTCTATTGAAGAGACAGGTGAGAAACTGAGGAAGCGAAAGCAATGAGAAATGACTTTGCAAAGAAGACTGGTCAGTGGGTTGTTTTAGTGTTTTTTGGGTGGGGGAAAGGAGGGTGGCTGTGGGAACTTTAAAAACCAGACTAAAGTTGCTATGCTATTTGATGGATTCCAAAATGACATCTTCCTAGCTCTGTCATGAGTTAAACTGTTTTTCTTCATGCTTAATCTGAAACGCAGAAATAAATCCTTTTCATTATGGTAAATTCAAAAGGAAAATAATGCCAAAACAATTCTTGACTGCAGCAAGGCTCTGGGATAGGAATCTACTGGAAACTGAATTTTAAAAAAGCAGCAGTTAAATGTAGGAATCCAGTGTCATTTATGCTCAGTTTATCTCAGTAAGTCCTCTCCGTACATGTCATGGGGCTCAGGGTGCAAGGAGGGACTATGTTCAAACTGTAAGCAGAGCACCTGCCAGCTGGAAAACTAGCAAAAAAAAAAAAAAACCACAGGGAACTGTGAAAATGAAGAAGACGTTGTTGAGCTCAGTGATTCCAAGATTAGTTACACTCTTTCTTAATAGCTGGGGTTTGCAACTACAGTGCATGGAAACAGGAGACAATCTTCACCTCCTCAAGCACACCCATGAGTCTCACCGCCACATTGTGACATGCCAAATGGTAATGTCACAATTTTCTGTCAAGTTTTGGCTTGAAGAAAATATTGGAAAATGTCTGGAAGTGAAAGCAATCTACTACAGTTGTGCATTATTTCACTACCTTTGATATAGTTTTTAGGTAGAAAAATCTCCATATCAGAAGAAATGGTGGAGGTTCAAGGGGCTTAAGAGGAATTACTTTACTTTGGCAATCTTTCGTTGTCCAAGTATGATGGCCTTCCAGGTGTGGTGTCTTGGTGGTGGATACGTAGGTAAACTGTAGAGCCCTATTCTTGACCCACGCTCTTCCACAGTGAGGACATTGGTTTCCAGGATGAAGACGGTCCGGGTCAGGGTTGGCTTGATGTGCCTTCCTCTTGGCATGTTTCTCCCTTTCACCCTCCATTTGTGCTTTTTTCAAACTCTACAGCACTGCTGGTCAGAGCTGACCTCCAGTTAGAGCACTCAAGGACCAGGGCTTCCGAGTTCTCAGTGTCCATGTAACAATTTTTAACACTCTGCTTAAAGCCCATCTTTAAATCTCTTTTTCTGTCTACCAACATTCTATTTTCTATTCTTGAGTTGGGAGTACAGTTGGGAGACAGTGATCAGGCATTGGGACAACATAGCCTGTCCAGCAGAGTTGATGGCATAGGAGCATCACTTGAATATTTCTGGTCTTTGCTTCTTTCAGCACACTGACATTTGTCCGCCTGTCTTCCTAAGTGATTTGCATGATTTTTTTGGAGGCAACACTGATGAAATCATTCTAGAAGTAGAGCGCAACCTCTATAGACAGTCCACATTTCGCAGGCGTATAACAGGGTTGGGAGGACAATAGCTTTATAAACAAGCACCTTGATATCCCTAACTTGGGAGGAATATCACGGGCATTGTGAAGATAAATTAGTGTTGGGGACTACTTGTGCTGATGAATTTTCTTTTCCTTATACAGCTACTAAAGATGAAGGGACCCTGTCCTCTTCTACCAGGGTTCATCAGCAGGGAAGGAGTACAGCAAAGATAGGGGAGGAATGCTTCTTCATAGTCATTGAACTGCCGCCCCCATCAGTCTAGCCAGCATAGACAAATGTACTGCAGTGACATCTGGAGCTCTATGCAGCCCCAGTCCTTGGACTAAATGCAGGAGCATGGTCACACTAATAAGATCTATGAATCTTAGATAACAATCCATAGCACACACAAAGACCATATGTACTGGACACCACAACCTTTATTTAGTAAATCACATTGACTGATAGTTAGCACGGTCATTCCTTTTGCATATCTTTTAGACATCTGATGTGGTTGTGCCCATTGGCAATTTCCTTTGGAGCATGATCATATATTAAAGAAACTAAGTTTTATTATGGAGTAATTTTTGAATTTTGTATCTTAAAGTTGGATTAATGGCAAATAGCATCAACTTATTTTTTTTCTCATTTGTCTTTTCTTAAACCAACATTTCTTCTATTTTCATTTTATTTTAAGATTATTTTTCTGCAATTATTTTTTGTCATGTCAGGAGTGACCTGAGAAACTGCAAGTTGCTTCTGGTGTGAGAGAATTGGCCGTCTGCAAGGACGTTACCCAGGGGACACCCGGATGATTTGATGTTTTATCATCCTTGTAGGAGGCTTCTCTCATGTCCCCGCATGAGGAGCTGGAGTGATGGAGGGAGCTCATCCGCCTCTCCCCGGATTCGAACCTGTGACCTGTTGGTCTTCAGTCCTGCTGGCACAGGGGTTTAACCCACTGCACCACCGAGGGCTCCATTTTTCTGCAATAACAATAAATCACTGCCCTATTGCCTATGGCTATATTGTACCATCAACCTCTCTATTGTTTTAATGGATAGAGATTGGGAAAATGATAAAGGTTCTACCCAGTCAGCTACCAGCGTGACTGATGTTGAGCAGCCTGAAGACCTAAAAATGCTCTGGGTCCTTGTCATTTTAAAAGAAAGGAATGTGTGTTTCCAGCTGATTAGCTGTGGCCCATTACAGTAAGCTCTCCATCTTTTCTGGGGTTAAGCATGCAGGAACCCTGCAAAAGTAGAAAAAATGCTAATTTTAAAAATGCTAACTTTTTTAAACATGAGAAAACACCTATCTAGATATATCTAGGTCCTCCAGCATGACTCTGTATCAACTTCTGCCAGAAATTAACCATAGAATTGCATGGGAGAACCTAGAGACTTCTAGAGGGAACATTTAATCAAATCCATGTACAACCAAATATACAGAAGTCAAATCCAGCAATATGGATTTACACAATTATTACACATTATCTGTCATGGTTCCATTGTACAGAATCACAGGTTTGCAGATAAAGCCCAGGACTTTATAGGACAGAACCATGGCAGTTAACTTGGAACTATAATTTTATAATACATTTGGGTTCCTGGTTTTTAAAACTGAAAATCCCCCTTTTAGATATATATTTTCTCCTGTAACTTTTTTGAGGGCCAAGGTAGAGAATGAGTCATTTGGTAATCTAGAATAAATCTGTCTGCACTGGATTTACCACAGTAATGCATATATTCTGGTGGGAGTTGTCTCCTACAAAACCATCAGAAAATCTAAGCAAGCTGTGATCATTTCTTAAACACCCGAGCAGTCTGCTTGGCTATGGTTCACCCTGCTTTCCCTCATAAAAAAGATCAGTTTTCTGTTAACTATAAGCTCATTCAAGCCATATTCACCCATTATGTTATTTTAAAAGGTTTTTTTAGAGGTCCAGAAATCACAACTTGAAGAAGTTATCACAGGAATGGCAAGAGGATGGATTAAGTTTCTACAGACCTATTAGAGAAAAAGAAAAGATGCTGTCTTATTAAAGAGCTTTTTGTAGCACATGCAATTTGTTGGCTGGAAATCAGCTTCATTTGTTTATCTTCGCAAACCATGAAACAACCCAAACTCAGAGTCTTCTGGCTGCTATGCACAGCTTTGAATCGGCACTGAGTTTTGAAATACTAGGGTCTCAACAATGTCAGAATCTAACTGACCTGCAAGTCTCTTCTAAGGTCGAGAATATCTAATAAACAATCTTAATATGAAAACATATATTAAAACAGCAAAACAAACCACCCCGTATATTGTGAATTCTTTAGAATTAAAAAAAAACGTCAATTCACAGGTATCAAAAAACAGGTTTTTTAGTATCAGTAGATGCTCACTATCAGTAGAGAGAGTGAAAGATTTCTTGCACTTCGACACAGTGCTTATTCTAAACAAGGGCTGCAGTCAAGAAATTAGAAAAACACTAAAACTTGGAAGGGCAGCTATGAAAGAACCAGACAAGACCCTCAAGGATAAAGATATATCATGAAATATCAAAGTATTTCTGACAAACTCATAAGCCACTTTGGAAAATATAATAAGACTTCATTTATTACAGACCTATAGCTAATAAAACATGTACAGTATTGACACTCTCTCACATACACATTCGGGCCACCTTAAATTTCTCTCCTCTAATCTGAATTAGTTGTGTTCAAAGAAAAAAGCTTTCTGTAAGTAATGGGAATTTTGCAATATCTGCATTATATATCACAGTGAACTAGGTCCTTGTACGTGATGAGAATCACTCAAAGAACTGAACATGAACAAGGAGTGTGCATCTTTTCCACGGGGTTTTGTGGTAACTAGGACACATCATGGCATAGGAATCCTGTGAAGTAAAGCTTATTTGTTAATACTCATGTACACCCACAAAGGATACAATCACCGAGAGAAGTATGTGGATGTCTTAATGACAAGACAAGTGATCATGAAGCTTGTGTTTGGGAATTCTCTTACTATTTTTTTCTACTGGCCTATGAACAAACAATGAAAATATCAGCTCTAAAAATTGGAATGCCATCATGTTTTAATCTAACAGTGAGAACTTTTATCCTGAATAATAAATTAGTTATAAAATCATAGAATCATAGACCTGCCATGCAAAAATGTGCAGTTTAAGTAAATCTTATAGAGAAATAATCATGGAGTTCATTGTTCACCCATCATAATCTGCTGATTGTCAATCTATCTGTTCTTGAACAGTGTTATTTTTGTAGCACAGCTAAAGCCATCCTGTGTTGTCTTCTCCATGCTGTATGCATATCAAAGTATTGTATTGCAAGGTATTAAGATTCATCTCCATTAGATTTATATAGAAGCAAGGCTTAGAGGATGACCTTAAAGTGATGAAAATGTCTCATATTTGACTGAGGTTATTTACATTCCCATATGAAAGTAGATAGCAAATAACCATAGCAAACTTGTTTTTGTTGCATTCATAGCTATCTCACTCCAAAAATATGTCTTGAGATGGAATGCAAATGGCTTTGATGGCATTTGGAATTCATAACAACACATTCTGGATAGTGGAACTGGTAGCAATAGAAGATGCCTTTGCAAACCCAGGTTTTAAATTATTTTTTTCAGACTTATTTTACGAGTTTATTGAGATTATGATTTCAAGTTGAAAAGGAACACCACTACAGAACCTCCTTCCAAGAAAGAAAATACAAATCACTTACACAGCCAGCTAAAGAACAGTAGAGGCTGAAAGTACTGCCTTGTGTAAATAATATGGAACATTGAGGCCTATGCCTAAATGTTCAGGATAGTGGCTAATACATGTATCACTTCAGGATAGTATGTTCATTGTAGCTTCAGATGTGTGTTGCTCAAGTGACACATAGAGCTTTTATGGATTCTGAAACACTTCAAAGCATGAAGTAAGTGCTGCATACATTTTCTCACCAGAATGTCAAGGATGAGTGGACAGTATGTCAAAAACCATGAGTTGTGTGACAAAAGAGAAGTTGGGCAAGCAGAACCAAGGAATAACTAGAGAGCCGAGTAACACATATCAAGGCAGGATTGAAGAGCAAATCAGGAGGCAGAATCAAAGAACAACCAAAGAATACAGCAATACCTTGCTGATCAAAGATGACTGATCTGTGACAGTAAGTCTTTCTCTTCAGGAGGACCCAATGGACAGCCTCAGTGGACAGGGGAGGCCCAGAGCTGGGAAAGGTAAGCTGTGTAGTACACCTAGACTAGATCCTTGGATGGATCAGCTGCATTCAAACCTAAAGGCCTGATAATGTCCCACTCCGGATCCAGAAGGTGATCCTATGTAAAAAAAAAAAAAATTAAAAATGCTTTATGATAATACAGAAAATGCATGAGAACCCACATTATTGTGTTTAGAAAGAGCTGAATTAATATTTGATTGCTTGCACAGTTCTGAAGAAGGAGCCCTCGGTGGTGCAGCGGATTAAACCCTTGTGCCAGCAGGACTGAAGACTAAAAGGTCGCAGGTTCAAATCCAGGGAGAGCATGGATAAGCTCCCTCTATCAGCTCCAGCTCCCCATGCGGGGACATGAGAGAAGCCTCCCATAAGGATGATAAAACATCAGAACATCCGGGCATCCCCTGGGCAATTTCCTTGCAGATGGCTAATTCTCTCACACCAGAAGTGACTTGCAGTTTCTCAAGTCACTCCTGACACGACAAACCTCTGAAGTACTTCATTAATATTCCTCCAAATTGCAGACTTTACCATTTCAATACCAAAAGACAAATTTGCTTCCTTGTCCGTTCTGAGGTCAGCTTAAGTTATACAAAACTGCACTAACAGTTGATGAAATGCAGACATGAAAATTGAGTCTGCAATGTGTACTTGGCAGTGAGTGCTTATTTAAAACTATGTATATAGCTGCTTTGCATGCCAAATTCTCTGAAGGAAATTGAAAAAGTGAAGTCATTGTATAAGCAAGTTGACTTAATACCATCCCTCAGACATATCCAGATTGGGGAAAAAATGAAGTGAGGTCTAAGCTTTGACTTTCACTTTAATTAAATCAGTCATTGACTGCATTATTAATTAGTTCGAAAGGCAAGACTCCAAAAAAACTGGAATAAAATCCAAAATTTCCTTTTTTGAAACTCTTTGGTTGACAGAGGTATGTAGAATCAAGTGAAGTATACTTCTCTGATAGAAAGTTTCTATTAGTAGGACAGAAATAGAACAATTCTCCCTTGCCATTGCATTCCCTTTCCCATACCATCCTAAATCCAGAGCAGATTTGTGGAAGTTTGCAGAGAGAAGAAAGAAGTCACTCCCTCCTCGTTCTACTGATGAAGACCTTATATCAGTCCAGAGAACATAGTTGGATTCCACCCATTTTTCTTATCAGCTCTGGAATGTACACACAAAAGTCTTTCACATTTCTGTAATGAAAAACCAGCTACAAACTCAGTAGATTTTTCACCCCTGATAAATGTACTGCTATGTTGCCTTTATGGAAAGTTGGCCTTGTTCCTTGGGATGTTTCTGGCTAAGGTAAGAGCTTGCTATGTTACTGCAAGAAGAATAACTTTTTATTTATTACTGTGAAAGGTAACAAATCGTATTAGTGTTTTAGAACTAACAAAAAAGTTGTCTGTCTGCCTTTCTCAACTCCCAAATTTCTTTGTTTCTTTGAGCTCTTGCTTTCTCTTCATAGCCAGATGTGAGCATTCAGTTTGGAACCAACATGAATTAGCCAGCAACAGACACTGGCCATTTGTTGTGTTTCAGAAGAGACAGATTTAATTAACTGTCATTGTGGAACAGTTCACAATTCTGAATCCTTCCTAATCTTGTAGGGAAATACTTCTACTTCATGAGCTGGCTGAATTGTCACTAGCACAAAAGGTTTTGCACTTAGGAGACTTCATAAGTCCTTCATTCTGGGAGCCATGATAATTAAAAGCAGATGCTAATAAACTACAAGGGATAGTGAATGTGGAAAGAAAAACAATAACAGACCCCAGACCAGGCCTTGTAAAACTCCCTGAGTCCACTAGCCAACATGACAACTTTGCACCAATACAAAAAGCCTTTTTTGTTTGTTTGTTTAAATAGGTCTTCAGTTTTAACTCATAAGAGTGATAGGATGCCCAGTTGGTATACTATGTATTTTAGTACATACAATCAGAATCCTAAAGTTTGAAGAGACCACCAGGCCCAGGCCCATAGCCAGGATTTTGATTCAGGGGGGAGGGGCTGAGGATCTACCCTAGCAAACCTTTTGTATCGTTATCCCAATACCCCCATGCATATTGGATATATTGAGCATGGTGAACATATCATGATATAAATAAACATAACAGTTTAAATAATGTATGGCTCTTCCAGGAATGCATTTTCCTTCCCGAGGTAGATTTCTCTTGCTTTCTTGTTGTTAACTATTAGTATGTTGGCTGTTTGTAACTCAGAGACTGTACTGCATAGGATGTAGCAACTCGGGTTTTGAACATAGCATAATGGGTGGATAATAGATAGATAAACATAATAAATTATTAGTGATGGAATGATATAGCAAAGGAAGTATCTGAAATAGCCAAAGCAATTCATTATTTTATTCTATTTATTCCATGTGTGGTTTGCACAAGTAATCATCCAACTCCTCCAAGGATTTTATGAGTGAAATCTTGTTGGTAACATGTATTCACCTAAAGCAGAGTTATGGAAATACATACTTTGCACTGGACATTGCAGAAGGTGGTTTCCCCAATTCCCACACCAGAAGGCTGGTTCCAAGTACTAACACACATTGCCACAATTATTTTGTGGTTGATGGAGGTGTTGAATCCCCTAGACTGGATCAAGCTACACTCACTAACCACAGTGAATGATCTCCCCCTATGCATCCATTTTATCTTTGCACCAACATTATACTATTGAAGAAAACTACAAAGGGAAACAGAAACAGCGCCCACACAGAAACCCTGCTTCAAAAGTTGTAGTTATTCTCATGTATTCTTATAAAAGTATAATGTGCAAAAATACTTTACCATATTTGTCCTGATTAAGAATCTTCTTGAGCCAGGAAACAAGGACCAAACTTGATGAGACTATCTGTTGGGTAGGACTGCTGGGAATACTGTTTACAAATGAAAGAAAGCGAAGGACTTTGTGTGAGTAAAAAGGGCAACCTCCCAGGGAAATTAAATTGTGTAGTGAAAAATTTACAAGCCTTTCACTGGCTGTTCCCTTGTTGTAGCCCAGTTGTAATAACCTGACCTCCGCAATAGTGTTATTTAAAGTAAATGGGAATTGTGCCAAGGCTAACATTGTAAAATTGGGGCACAAAACATCCACATTCATGCTAGAGGGCTGACCACAACTCTAAAATATTTTCCATATTGGTGATTGTAAAGATTTCCCCTTTCAAATTAATAGTCAGGTTGTTGGGAAAAGCCAACATTGCAATATATAAAAGTGCAGAAAGTTTGTAAAATTGCCCAAAGCAGAACACACACATGCACATTCCCTAAAAGCAGCCAAAAGAAATAATTTCCTAGTGGGTGCCTACCTTATGGTCTCTTTTCAACATACTGTTTATCCAAAAAAAGATAGAGTCCAAGAGCTTGGAAACCTTATTTAAAATGGCTAACAGTGGTGTCATTTTTATTTTTACATTTTTATGATGTTTCAGTGAAAGCCTTGGGAGCAGTGAAATTGTTAGTTATAAATTAATTTTAACTATTTTTTTTATTTTCCATATTCCAAGAGATTCAAGTTGGAAATATTTATACTGAAAACAATATATTAACTATTTGTCCTAATAATCTGCACAGAAATGTCATGAGATGCTTCAAAGACCCTTCAATATCTAAGAACAATTGGGAACCCTTCAAAAATTTCATGAAAGAAGAAAGAATTCCAACATGGAGATTTCATGTTTAAAACATAAATCTGTTATATTATATTGTACATAATAAACTAGATAATATGGAAACAACCAAATTCTTATGTATGTGAAGTGGTGGGATAATTGCATAACTAAGTGATATTTCTGTTCTTGGAATTTTCCTTTAGCCACTCACCAAAAGAGACATGCCTAATGCAACTCATAACCCACAAGTCTTAATTTGTTCTTATTTGAAGGCTTGAAGACTCAAATTGTTATGCTTTATATTGCTTCCTGTGCCACATTGATGGATTGTTAATTTAAAGAAATAAAAGATGTATTGTCGAAGGCTTTCATGGCCGGAATCACTCAGTTCTTGTGGGGTTTTTTGGGCTATATGGCCATGTTCTAGAGGCATTTCTCCTGACGTTTCGCCTGCATCTATGGCAGGCTTCCTCAGAGGTCTGCTGGAGCTGGGAAAAAAGGGGTTTATATATCTGTGGAATGACCAGGGTGAGACAAAAGGCTTTTGTGAGTTGGGCTAGGTGTGAATCTTTTCAACTGACCACCTTGATTAGCATACAATGGGCTGACTGTGCCTGGAGCAAAACTCTTCTTGAAAGGTGATTAGATGTCCCTGCCTGTTTTTCTCTCTGCTGTTTTAATTTTAGAATTTTTTAATACTGGTAGCCAGATTTTGTTCATTTTCATGGTTTCTTCCTTTCTGTTGAAATTGTCCACATGTTTGTGGATTTCAATGGCTTCTCTGTGTAGTCTGACATGGTGGTTGTGAGAGTGGTCCAGCATTTTTGTGTTCTCAAATAAAATGCTGTGTCCTGGTTGGTTCATCAGGTGCTCTGCTATGGCTGATTTCTCT
This sequence comes from Anolis sagrei, assembly GCF_037176765.1. Classification (NCBI taxonomy): domain Eukaryota; kingdom Metazoa; phylum Chordata; class Lepidosauria; order Squamata; family Anolidae; genus Anolis; species Anolis sagrei. The sequence goes on along the minus strand of NC_090021.1, from coordinate 261,193,603 downwards.
GGTTGGAGTAGTCTGCAGTGCCTTTCATGTTCCTGGATTCTTGTTTGGGCGCTGCGTTTGGTGGTCCCTATGTAGACTTGTCCACAGCTGCATGGTATACGGTAGACTCCTGCAGAGGTGAGAGGATCCCTCTTGTCCTTTGCTGAACGTAGCATTTGTTGGATTTTCTTGGTGGGTTTGTAGATTGTTTGTATGTTGTGTTTCCTCATCAGCTTTCCTATGCGATCAGTGGTTCCCTTGATGTATGGCAAGAACACTTTTCCTCTGGGTGGATCTTCATCTTTACTCTTGTGGCTTGTTCTTGGTCTTGCAGCTCTTCTGATGTCTGAGGTGGAATATCCATTGGCCTGTAGAGCCCAGTTGAGGTGGTTCAGTTCATCTTGGAGGAGGTGGGGTTCACAGATTCTTTTTTGCTCCAGGCACAGTCAGCCTATTGTATGCTAATCAAGGTGGTCAGTTGAAAAGATTCACACCTAGCCCAACTCACAAAAGCCTTTTGTCTCACCCTGGTCATTCCACAGATATATAAACCCCTTTTTTTCCCAGCTCCAGCAGACCTCTGAGGAAGCCTGCCATAGATGCAGGCGAAACGTCAGGAGAAATGCCTCTAGAACATGGCCATATAGCCCGAAAAAACCCACAAGAACTGAGAAATAAAAGATGCTTGATTGAAAACTTAGTATGAAATTATTATTAATTTTCTAGTAACTAAAACAATATTGTTACTATCTGTACTATCTTTTTAGCAATGGAATGGAATCAAGAGTTTGGAGGATAGACTTATGTGAAAAATTAACATATCAAAATACACACAAATAGTCTATAAAAGGAAAAAAATACTCAAAGATCATAAAGAATATAAATATTCAGTACATGGTTCAGTACAGTAACACTAAGTAAAGTGCGACTGTATTGAATCATGTACTGAATATTTATATTCTTTATGCTCTTTGAGTATTCTTTCCTTTCATAGACTATTTGTGTGTATTTTGACATCCTACAAGTATTCTGGGACAGTGTATAGTAAAAATTAGCATATAAAATGAGGCAACAGGCAAGGAAGGATGAAGATGATAACTTTATTAAAAATGATATTAATTCATTATATTTGCTAAGAAAGGCTTTTCTGAATATAGAGATCCTGGCAACTTGAAAAAAATCTGGACCAGATCCTTTTGACAAGGCATTACTACTCAGCCCACATGCAACATCTCCTCCCTTTCCATCAGTCTACACATGAACAAAAATATTTAACAAAATAATTAATTATAATTTAAGGCCCTATAGGATGCCTAATGGTTAATTATTGCTTGTTATGATTTGTAAAATTACTGTGTGTCACTGTGTTTGTGTGTGTCAAGGGGGCCCCACAGGCCATCTGGTCCAACCCTTGTTTAATGCAGGATCTCCAGCTGCAGCATTTATGAATACAATGTAACTAAATGCAGTAAGACCTCCATAACCATTGAATCCCATATCTGCAGTTTTATGTATGCATAGTGGGAATGGTGGTGTCTCTCTGGGAATTTTCTTGCTGTTCCAAGAGAATCTGGAAGTTGCTATAGAGTTGCATAGGAGGGCTTAGTAAATTCCCAGAAATGATACCTCTCTAGAAATCTCTAGGTCCTCCAACTCAATTCTGGTATGCCAGGACAGTGAATCATGTTTTTAAAGGCATTTGGATATGTCCACAGTTTCAGATAACCATGGTCCAGCCAGAAAGCTATTCCCTGTGAACACAGGGGCCTCCATAAGTAAAACACAATTTCAGCAGTAAAATGACATTACTGTAAGATTTGCAAAGCCATTGGAATAAAGACCTTTCAAATTCACTACAGGAGTTTCTTGAGGCTCTTAAGAACAAAGAAAGCTCCAATGCAATTTTGAGAGCCAAAACTTTCTGCTTGAATGTGTTATGCTCAAAAAGATTATACCCTTGCTGTTTCATTCATGTGTTGTTGAATCATGTGAAATACACGTAAGAAATCACATTTCCCTCATCCTATCATTCCTTATTAAGGCAATAAATGACCATAAATCAACAGACAGGGCAATCATGCTCAATGACAACATATTCAGATGAATAAACATATGGATGGTATACATTAATATTTTGACAGATGCTATAAATAATATTATACAAGAGCCATGTTACCTTTCTTCAGATGGCATTAGATTAAACAGGCCTGTTATTGTTTGCATGAATTACAAAATAGGCATTTGGAGAGGGAAAGCAGGTACATTTCCCTTCATGCACACCACATGTGCTCCATATGTTCAATTTTATAACACAGAATGTTATGCAAACTGGGATTTTTCCACTCTTACCATTTGGAATACATTTCATCACACACACAACTGGCAAACAATATATTAACAACAAAACAGTCACACTTTGCTGAATAAAGCTTGGGGTCTAATGTTGCTAAAGGGCAGAACCGTGGAGAAGTGCATAATATTGTTACAATATTGACTCCAGCTTTAGATTTACAATGTTATGTATTTTATGAAAAAAGTAGAACATTCTCATCCTCTCCCCCCCCCCCCCCTCTCTCTCTCTCATAAAGCTAGAATCCAGAGTCATCCAGTGGATCTGAATGGTGGGAAATTAGGGGCAAATAAAAAAAGATACATCATTACACAGTACATAGTTAATCTATGACGTTAACTATAACGTATCACCACTAACTTGGGTGGCTCTGAAAATCTTTTTGACATACTTTAGGGAGATAAAAATATTGATAGCTATTCGTTGTCATTATGATATGAATCTAGCAATAGCTATTAGTCTGATTCTGAATACCAGCCGCCAGGAAATATCGGTAATGTCTGTCCATTCTCCATTGTTCCATTCTTGGGCAACACCAAGGCATCCAAATGATGCCTCATGATAATAAAAATTAAGCTGGAATCAATTTGAAAATCCAGGTTTAGTCCAAGTTTAAAAACAAACACCTGCAAAGATCTGGATCTTTCAGGTGTGGGGTATGTGAATAGCCTTATGTGAAAACTGACATATAAAATGAGAAAGGGGGCCATGAAGAATGAAGATATTAATTCATTATATTTACTATCAAAGTCTTTTCTGAATTAAGACATCTTCACTGTTAGGGAAAACTACCCTAAAATATAGCAGAGCATCCAAAAACATAAACAGGATACTAAAGCTGAGCATTCATCTCATTAGCAAGCAGAGCATGAAGTGCCATGTGATGTGGCTGTAAAGAATTTAAGAATCTTATCTTAAAATATTATCTTAAGAATCCAATCTTAAAAATCACAAAAGGTTTATTTACAATAATAAGAAATAACCACATTTCTTAATCATCAAGAATTGAGTCTGAGCTACTCTAACACCCATCTCTTCTAAGGTTTCAAAAGGGATGGGGAAAATACCAATTGCTACATATCTCTGACACACACAAGAGAGAGATCTCAAAACACACAGCACATACCAATATGTAAGAAACTGAAGTCAGATTTTAAATGGCTTACAGTAGAAAAGTATCCATTCTACACAACTAATCAGAATGAGAACAGTAACAGGGGAGAGAAAAAATAGATGCATTCCCAACTGTCATACAAGAGACATAGGGGAAGGGAAACCCTTACTCTATACTAAAGTAACTAACCAACAGTTCCTTCTTGAAGTCTTGAGACTTGGGCAGTGTGGGGTTGAATTCCAACACTCACAACTTAAAAGATTTTTGAACCAGTTCTCTTTGACAAGGCATTGCCATCTGCAATCCTAGGGGCGATCCACACAGCCATTTCACCCCCATGGGCTCTAGCAGCCCATGGAAGAGGGATGGCAATGCCATCCTCCCCTCCCTCACCCCTTTTATGGCTTTAAAACAATTAAAAGGGGGGGTATTTCCCAAGGCTTCTAAGAGCTCTGTTGCACCTGAAAATGAAGTACAAAGCTTTCAAATTGAATTAACCCTTGAAAGCTCCACACATCATTTTCACACTCTATGAGATCCTTCAAAGCCTCCAATCTTGGGAACTACCCCTTTTTAACTACTTTAAAGCCAGAAAAGGGGGCGAAGGAGGGCAAGAGGTATTTATACCCCAGCCACCCACCTCATGCTGATGCTGGTGTGACATAGGAGGGATGTGACCACCCCTCAACAAAAAGGTGAGATTTTTAGCTGCCTGTGTGGGCAGAAAATATGCAGGAAACCAGAATTTTAAATTTTGGTTCCTAACACATTTTCTGATACAAAAGGGTCAGTTGTTTCCAGTCTTTGTCCCCTCAGGTGTTTTTGACTTCAACCTCCAGAATCCCCAGGAATTCTAGAAACTTAAGTCCAAAACTTAAATAATTGAAATCTACACTGGTGAATAGACAGGGGGATGCATCTCTGTTCATTCTCTTGTAGCTTTTGGTGATCTGCAATACCATGAATTATGGTATCTTTCGAAGATATGTGTTAAGGATGTTGAGAGACAGATTGACACCTGTTTATGATAGGGTCTTCCATTACTGTGATTTGGGGTAGGATAAAGAGTCGATGGTGCAATGACATAGCCAATCCATGCTTACATTGTCCCAAAGACTTACAACCTCATCACACAAGGAAATATCAATATGCTAGGATTCTTCTGACCCAGTTGAGCCATGGAATCTCATGCCACCCATCACTCACTTCCAGCTGGGCCCTGTCGCTCAACTGAAGCAGCAGCATCCTATGATGCTGTGTCACCAAGGGAACCTCTGAGTGTTCTATTAGGAACAGCGGGGCCACCATGGGAGAAGCCATGCAGCAACACGTCCCCATGTGTGATGAGGAAGTATCTGGTGATGGTGAGGTAGGGCATGGTGAGCCAGGATTGGCCTACTCCCCCCACCTCGATTTGCCACAGTCAATATGATGACTTTTTTTTAGACTTCTTAACTCTTGAGCCTTACTCCTTAAGTCTTGTAGTTTACTTATCTGGTAACATCTCTACGATGTATTCCATTTTCATTCAAATTTTCCCCACAAAAATGGGATGGGAAGAGGTACCAAATCATTTTCTTGCCTTAAAAATATAATTGCATATAGCCCCCAGCTTCCATTTGACAAGTTTTGAACTACCACAAACACCCTTGATTCCCCACTCCAATTTCAAAAATAGCCAATCCTTCACCCAAAATCAGTGAAATATCACCCAAGCAACCATATAGTTAGGATTACGTTTCCCTATAATACCCTCCCAAAAAACACAAATTCTAGCCAACTTACAAATCTATAAATGGCATAACATGTCAAGAGTAATGATGAGGCTTATAGAGGTGGATTAAAAAATATAGATTTTGCCCCCTCCCCATCACAGTTGTGCATTCCTGATTTAAATCATTGTAACTCTCCTGAAGAGACAAGTTTATTCAGCCTAATCTACACTATTTAATGCAGTTCAAAGCTAGCTTCAAACTGCAGCAGCCAGATGACAAACCACCCCATCATACTTACCAAAACAAGTGTCCTAGGACACTTTGAGCCTTCTTCTGGGCTGGAGACTCACACCAGCCATCACATGACATTGTGTGACATCCTTGGATGCTTTAACCCAAACACAGAAGTGTTCTCATGTTGCGCTAGCTCCAATGGAGCCAGCACACTTTTGCCCTGTTTGAACGATGCTCCCCCCTCCATGTGACAGAGTCGCCCCTCATAACTGCCATTTCACCACACTTGCTGGTGAAACGGCACGGGGGAGGGAGTGCTCCCCCATGTGATAAGGTCAAAAAACTGACAAAAGCATGCAAAAGAAAGCCCTTAATGTGCATCAGTGTTCTGTGGTTTGTGTAATCGCCATATGGGTCGAAAGGGGTTCCAGGATTTCCTATGTTACCATCTGCACAGTAAAATCACTTCTTTTCCATACCATTTTGAAACTGCACTAAATGGTCAGTGCAGATGGAGCTTTAGTTAAGGTTTATTGGTTAAATAAACCTCCCTTACAGCAGTTTTCCAGGCTTAACTGCTTCTTCACTTTCCCTATCCTCATATGCTGCCGCCACAATCTCAAATTTCATTTCTTTTATTTCCATTTCTCTGGAACAGCCTCCAGTATTCAATCCTTTGCTGTTCCATTTCAGTTACACATCATCTTTTTTGCACTCTTCCAAGTACTTTATTAGAATTCTGTGGTACCTAGGGTGCTTCTACACAGGCATAAAACTTGAGCCAAATAGGATTAAAATGCCCCACTTGATTGCAGATTCCTGTCTACACCCACCTACTCAAATCCTGGGCTTTCCTGGAGATGGGAGAGGTGAGGAAATTCCCTCTGCTCCCCCTCCCCCCACTGGTCTCCTCGCATGTCATTTTCTCACATCAGGAGAATGCGAGAAGAGGCTTTATGGTGGCCAGGGTCCTTTAAAAGTAAGTTTAGGGTGGAAATGGGGGTTGGGGGAATGGGATGTATGCCCTCTCACACTTTTGGGTTCCAGAAGGCCAAAAGGTGTGGGATGGCAGTGGAGACAGACCTGGAAGTCACCCCCCCCCCCCTCCGCCGCAGGCCCAATACTTTATTAGACCTGGGCCTTTCAGGAAGGTCTGGATCGAAAGAGATATTTAATTAATTCAGAACAAACCAAGAAAACTTTGGTTTATTTTGAAATAATTCATTTTTACCAGAGGCATTGTTTGGACTCCTCCTTTAAACTAGGGCTGGGCAATTCGTTTCGTTAATTCGTAATTCGTTAAAAAATTCGTTAATTTTTGAATTACAAAACGATTACAAAACTTATTTTTAAACCTGGAAGTGTTTTTAAATATCGAAACGGCAGGCGCCAAAAAATTTTTGTATTTCCGTCCATTTTGGAAATACGTAAGATGGCCGCCTGGCTTGCTGGGAGCTCTCTACCTTTCTTCCTTCCTCTAATAGGAAACACGTTTTCTTCTACATTATGGAGCGTTCATTCGTCAAACAGAAACCTGCTTGTTTGCATTGACCCCCTTCCCCCCTCCTGAAAAGAAATCTGAACGAAGGAAAGCAATACGGCGGTGTGATGAGCATCATCTTGGTTTTTTCGATCCAATGGAGGGGCTCGATCCCAGGCTTAGTCCGGCGCCGTCGATCAAGATTGACCTTTAATTTCCTAGCACACAATTCTACTTACATTTCCGTGGGCAGAACGGGTCCTCAATGTTTGCAGAATTTGAGGACAAACGGAAGGAAGCGCACAAATCAACCCCGAGTGGGGAGATGGGCTCGATTTCGTTTGGCGCTGAGAGGAGGCAACATGCGCGAGCTCCGGAATCGCACAGAAAAGAGCGCATGCGCGTGCTAAGGACTAGCAATCTAATGGTAGAGTTCATGTTTATGTATTAGAAAAGCAGGCTGCAATTTCATTTCAGGAAAGGTTGAACGTGGGGAACGTTCCCAGCAATTTCAGGTGAAAAGAGGCTGAAGGATCCAACTGAAAGACCTCGGGAGGTTAGGAGGGGAAAGTTGAACTTGCTTTGGGCGCCGGTGCAGCCGCCCAGCCTCTTGTCTCCTTCTCCTTTGGACCTTTTGCGTCTCCCTCGGCCTGTTTATTTGGATAGCTTTTCCGCTTTGGAGAGGCGCGATGGTGTCCCAGGGCCGGCAGCTTTTTATAGCCAGCGAGGCCCTTCCTGTGTGTGTGGATTGCCCGCCGTGTCCTCCTGCTGTGGGTCTCATAGGAAAAGATTCCAGGAGGAGGATAGAAAGGATCAAGGAAGCCTTCCATTATGAATCTGATTTCTGTTGTTATTTTTGTGGTGATGTGCGGCGAGCGAGCGGCGAGCGAGAGGGCCCGCCAGAGTGAGTGCCTGCCTTCCCTCAATAATAATTTCTCCTCCCTATTCTACTAAATTAATAATTAAATTTAAAAAATATTTTAAAAATATTGAAAAAAAAGGGCGCCATCTTTACAAAATGTTTTGTAAATATTTACGAAATTTCGTAAATACCGAACTTTTTTGGGGGAAAATTTTGTAATTATTTTAAATATCGAAACAAAAAAACACCCCAATTACAAATCGATTTTAGAAACAAATTTTTGCGTTGTTACCCAGGCCTACTTTAAACCCCTCAGCCACAGAGGTCCTGAACTACAAACCCCAGAATTCTGCAGGAGGTCGCAACCAGAATTAAAATGGGTTGGATAAATGCTCTAGTCTAGTGTAATGAAGTTTTCAGTTACATATGCAACACTCCTGTGTATATTTTCAGTCAACTTGATATCTGATCACTTTAATCTAACTTTACCAGACAAAAAGTAGGTATTTAAAATAGGTATACAAATCAAACATTTACTGATAATAAATCAGCATACATAAGGCTTGCTAGACAGGTTAATTTTCCATTTTATGAAGTACAGTTGAAGCACTTTCTGCAGAGTCCACTGTAAACACTGCATGTTGTTGCCAACAAATTCATGTAAATGTCTAGGTGGCATTCAGAAACCTTTTACTATTGCCAATATTTTTGCAACCCCAGCTTTGTAGTAAGGGGACCTTATTTGGGGTTGGGATCCACACTTTAACCAGCAGTGTTCTATGGGAGTTACTGGCACAAGATCTCTATTCAAAAGAGTATGTTGCAGACACCACTTTCCAGGGAAAGCACCACCAGGGCTTGAAGCCAACTGAAAACACAACTGTTTGATCTCTTCATTCTCTGCCTTCATTGCTCGGGTGTAAGGAGTGTCTGCAATAATTCAATGATAAAAGAAATGTACGTTGAAGCTCTTGGGGAGGTGCTGAACACTGCATTACTTGATATATGGCAAATTTAAGTCCTGGAATAAAAATATGCAGAAGTTGACCTCAAGAGCCCAAGGCCAAACTGAGTTTTGATCCCACTGTCATCATTGATAATAAAATCAGAAAATTGTTTTATGTGTCCTTTCTCATTACCTTAGGGGATAATTTTAATAACTGTGCTCAAAGCATTCTGTCATGTTGCAAAAAAAAACAAAACCCCAAATCCTAAAATCATTTTTTCCTAATGCTTGATGTTTCACATTTGCTTAGAAGTTATTAAAGCAACCCATTTGAATCAAAGGCAGGCTGCCTTTTTTCTAACCCCCAGATGTTTTGGAAAGACAAAGATTATTACAATATTAGAACATAAGGAGTTAGCATGGCTTGAAGCCCAAGAAATACGTGCTTGTTGTATGTTTAATGGTGATGTCATGGCAGAGAATGTATCTCTTCTTTAATGTCTTTGGGTTTTTTAAAAAAACAAGAAAATTACTTCAAAGAGTTTTCCCATCAAAGCTGCTATCTACTTCTCTGAAAGCCTATAGAAATGCTCAACGTCTAAATGGGCATGACATCCTGTAAGACAAACTAGGCACTAGACATTAATAAGGCTACACAGGCTTATTTTGCAGTTGAAAGTATAGTAAGCTTTTAGGCCTGAACAAATTCTAATGCACACCAAGGGCTGGAGAGGAGTGTGTATGAGGTGTTAAGATTTCTATACATTAAACACATGGCGAGTTATCCATGACTGTTAGCATTTCTGCACTTCACCATAACACAGAACACGTTTAAAAGTTTGGAGCTGCCCATATGGCCAGTGGGGAAATTAATATCTCAGGCCTGCCTCCAAGTACAGGAGATGATGCACAGACATTAATTAACTACAGCTAGTAAAGAAAAAAATAATTTCCATACTACACATCTCAGTCTTCTCCTTAGAGTTCATGCCTTGTTTCTAGAAGTGCATTTACTTTAGAGTTGTGACCACTTTAAGTTGGTGAAGTACTTAAAGAGAAGTAGTTCAGGGGAATGGAGCACTGCTCTCTGTCTGAGTATTCAATCAAACTACAAATTCCATAATTCTGTTGGATACAACCATGACAATTAAAGCAGCATCAAAGTTCTGTGACTCAAGTATGGTCACAGAAGCATACTGTGGAGGAGGCGGATATATTGACATAGATTTTGTTGTTATTATACATGTAGAACTCAGCCGCTTACCCACAAACCAGCACTCTGAACTCAACTAATACCTCCATCACTTCCTGTTATTATGTTCAGTTTTACCCCCTTGTACTTTTACCCATCCATAGCACACAGATCTCCTGCCCCATGCTTTTCTTTACCCATTGCCACCATGAACTATTCATCCTCGAATGCCCTGGCTCCTAGTCCTTGACATTTTTTTGCTCCCTCCAGCATATAACAATGCCTCTTGCCTCTGAGCCTCATAAAATAAACCGAAATGTAGACCTGAAAGAACAGCTCACAAAAATAACATGTTTAGCTCCATAACACTCCAAATGGTGTGCCAAACTTCCCCCTCATTATACTTTCCATAATAATTTATGCTGAATAAAGTGTGTTTGCTACCAAATGTATTCCTGACAGTATGCCTGGATCCCCTGTTCCCAACCAGTTGCAATAAAATAAATATGTATATTTATATATTTCAGTGCTTCTGAGTGAGCCTCAGAACAAAGCTTTTAGTGCTGATTCAAATATTGGGCAACAAATTCACCAATTAGGTAGGTAATGGGCTGGAAATCTTCAGCTCCAATTCTGTGGCATCCAGACGTGCCTTGGGGTCCAATAAAACTTCCATGAAAACATCAGATATTTGCTGCATAGAGAGCTAGCTGGAATGTTGCAATAAAAATATTTTAAAACACACACTATTACCAGCTTCCAAATTCCTCCGATTTTACTGGATTGAAGCACATGCTTTAAAAATTCACTGAAATCAGTAGGACTTAAAAATGTTTCTATTTCCGTTCAATTTTGATAAATTATGACAGTATGGTCTCTGGTAACAAGGATGGAGCTTGGAATAATCCCCAACTAAGCACCTGGTATGTAAAAGTTACTGTCCCTTTAAAAGTGAGTCCTAACTTGCCTATAACTTATATTAGTCATTTGTTTTTAAATAAGAAATGTATTTTATAAATAACAAATAATGTATAAATTAAATGCACATTCACGTGGAGCAATAAAAAAGACTGTTCAAATTTAAAATGGTAGAAGCACAAAGTTGTGGCAAGAAAGCACAAAGCACAAAGTGAAGAATGCAGAAGCATCATTGTTTTCATATTGTATTTATTCTAGCCTCTCTCCCTCTCTTAATCTCTCTCACTTTCCCTCTACACAGAGCCAAATTTACCAGGAATAAAAACTACACAAAATCAACTAACCTAAAGTCAAAGCAGACAAGAGCAAAGTGGACAGCAATTTCCAAAAGCGGACAACAGCATAAGGCACGTAGGCTGCTCCCTTGAAGCCCTATAGCCATGTTCTCCCATTGTACATTGTACTCCCATTATCCCTCAATAATTTTGATTATTTATCTTTTTAAAAAATAATTACAGTGTGTAGAAACACTGATTTTACTGTATGTGATGAAGTCCATACAGTTGGAGGAGACAGTATGGACCATCCAGTCCAACCCCTTGCCATGCAGGATAAGCACAATCAAAGCACCCCTGATAGATGGCCATCTAGTCTGTTTTAAAGCCTCCAGAGAAGGCGCTTACACCATACTTCAAGACAGTGAGTTCCACTGCTGAACAGCTCTTACAGTCAAAGACATCCTTCCTAATGTTCAGAAGGAATCTCCTTCCTGTAGTTTGAACCCATTGCTCCAAGTCCTAGTCTCCAGGGAAGTATAAAACAAGTTTGCTTCCTCTTCCTTATGACATCCTTTCAAAAGGAATGCACATGCAGTGGATATTCTGTTTTATTTGAGCCAAGGAAAGAAAGAGTTAAATTGCTCCTCAATGAGGCCTATACTAGAAAGCCTGAGAAATGAGCAGGAGTGGTGTCGTCAAAATCCTGCCTCTCATGGGAACTGCCGTGTAAGGGTCAACTTCAATTGCCGCTGCAACTGTTTAAACTATTTTTTTCTACTGGAAATCAGTTACACCACAATGAAAAGGGGGTATGTTTCATAAACCTATTAAATCACTTTGAGTGTTCTTGCCTGAGGCAGGTATTTAATCTAACACCCTGGAAGAAATCGCCTTTAATGAATATGTTTTTTGAGAGACTGGCTACTTTCATTAATTTGGGAGGAAAATATTGCAAAAGTAGGAATGCAGAAAGAGTGGAATACTATTTTGATTTAACAAGCTTGTGTTAAAAAAAACTTTAAAAAAAAGAGAAATGGAAATATAAATAATGAAGTGGTAGTTCTTACTGGTGACATGAGAAATAAAATTGATTAATGGCAAAAACACACACACTCACAAATCAACCAGGAAAAATTAAAAATCACTTTTCAAGAGGCTTAATATCCTGGCCTTTTACTGAACATATCATTTTTCATTCAGTATTTAGACAGTGGATGAGCTGGCTGGTTTGTAAAGGCTTGGGTTCAGCAAATTTTAGTGTGTTGTTACCTAACATCTTCTAATATTTATTGAAAGCATGCTGAGAGCTAAGAAACGCTGGCATTAGACCAGGCATGGACAAACTTCAGCCCTCCAGGTGTTTTGGACTTCAACTCCCACAATTCCTAACAGCCAGTAGTTTGCCCATACTTACCTTAAACTAATGGCCATGTTCTAGACTAAGAGAAGGAGACCCTCAAGCCCTGAGTCTTTATTTGAGCCTAGGAAATACAGAGTAAAATTATGCCTCAATCAGGCCTACACTAAAAAGCCTGAAAAATGAGGAGTGTCTTTAAAGCTTGCCTTTCATGGGAACCGCTGGGTAAGGGCCACCTCCAATGGCTGCTGCAGGGTGGCTGTAAGGACAGGATCTTGGATCCTGCAAGAGGGTCTGAAATAGAAGTTCTCACTGCTCCAAAACTGGGAAAAGTCCAAATCTTACTGAATGATTCAGACCTTTCCCTGTGTTTTTTTTTAAATATTTTTATTGAACATTTTGCACATCAACACAAGGAAAGAGGGAGAACAATAACAAAGAGGATAGGAAAGTAGGAATCCCCAATACCCCCAAAAAAAGGAAAAAAGGAAAAAATCAAAGGGAAAAGAAAAAAAGGGGGGGCCACAAAAAACAAAATAGGGCCCAAAAAACAAAAACAAAAACAAAAAAAAGGAAAAAGAAAACACACCTAAACTATTCTAAAATGACTTCCACTCCAGCCTCGGGATCTTCTCTCATTTCTTCTAAAACTAACTTATATTTTCTTAACCTCTAATGTTTTTCTATATTTTTCTTTTCATAGTCATAGAAAAAAGTCCAGTCTGTTCTCTTTAACGGTTTCCCGGTATTTTTCTTCAACAAAAAAGTTAATTCATCCATATCTCTTATTTCTATAACCTTTTCCCTCCATTCGTCCATAGTCGGAATCTGTTCATTTTTCCAATATTTGGCAAAGATAATCCTTGCTGCCATAGTAAAATATATGAGTAATTTGTCTTCATTCTCATCCAATTTTAAGTCTGAGTCCGTAAAACCTAGTAGATAATATTCCGGCTTCTTTTTAAACTTCCTCTTGAATATCTTTTGTAGTTCTTCATGAATTAATAACCAGAACTTAGATGTTTCTCTGCATGTCCACCACATGTGGTAAAATGTGCCGGATTGTTCACCACACTTCCAACATTTGTCTGAGACATTTTTATACATGTGACTTAATTTGTTTGGGGTCAGATACCATCTATAGAACATTTTATACCAATTTTCCTTCAAGTCCATAGCATAAGTATATCTCAACTTTTTGTTCCATATTTGTTCCCATTCTCTAAATTGATTGGGCCTTCTCAAATTTTCCGCCCATTTAATCATACACACTTTCACCTGTTCAGTTTCCGTGAGCCATTGTACCAGTTTATTATAGAGTATTGTTACTACTTTCTTTCCAGCTTTTAATATTTTATCCCATGTGTTTTCCTCCCAGTCAAAACCATTTTTTTTATCTTCTTTAAAATGTTCTTTAATTTGTAAATAATGTAACCAAGTAATATTACCAAAGAGGCTCTTAAGTTGTTCAAAAGGTTTAATCTCCATCTTCCCTTTATGTAGGATGTCTCGGCCATGCCCTCCATCCTAACAGTCTCCTTTGGTGGGCCTCCATTGCCGAGACCCATAGTGGTGTGGTTTTATAGAAGAGGGCTTTATATCTCAACCATGTCCTTAGTAGGGAGGCTCGCACAAAATGATTTCCAATTTTTTTCCCTTAGTTTCTCTATTGTACCAAACGTAAGCATGCCAGCCTACTCTCAGATCATGGCCTTCCAAATTTAGACACTTTTCCTTATCTAAAGTCATCCAATCTCTTATCCATGACAGGGCACATGCCTCATGATATGTTTTCAAATCGGGAAATCCCAGACCTCCTCTTGTTTTTTAGTCAATTAAATTAATATAATTTATTCTTGGTCTTTTCCCTTTCCAAATGAACTTTAGTAGATCTTTCTTCCATTTTTTAAATAGAATCTGATTTCTTATTATCGGTATGTTTTGAAACAGAAATGTAAGTTTTGGTAAAACATTCATCTTTATTAAGGATATTCGACCCAGGAGTGATAGGTTCAGGTAGCTCCATTTCTGTAAATCCTTCTGAATTTTCTTCCAAGTAGTTTCATAGTTATTCTTCAGAAGTTGGCCATTTCTCGATGTAATCCAGATTCCTAGATATTTAATTTTTTTCACACTCTCTATCCCCAGTTGTTCTTCAATCTTTCTTTGTTTCTCCTTTTCCACATTTTTGAATAAAAGTTTAGTTTTCTTCATATTCATTTTAAAACCGGCCACTTTCCCAAATTCTTCTATTTTTCTTAGCCAATTGTGTAAATTTTTACCCGGATCCTCAATTGTTCCTAACAAATCATCCGCAAAAGCCCGTATTTTATATTCAAATTTACCAATTTTCACTCCTTTAATATTCTCATCTTCTCTAATTTTCTTCATTAGGATCTCAACTGCCATTATAAAAATCAATGGGGACAATGGGCATCCTTGTCTAGTACCTTTTAAAATCTCAAATTCTTGTGTCATTTGTTCATTTATTTTCACTTTAGCTTTTTGATAGTTATAAATTGCATTAATTGCATTATTGAATTTTTCTCCCATGTCCAATTCTTGTATTAATATCTTAAAGAAATCCCAGTTTAAGTTATCAAACGCTTTCTCGGCGTCTATTGATAAGATGGCAAATTCTTTTTGATGATTCATCTCATAATATTCCAAAAGGTCTAGGACATTACGAATGTTGTCTTTCATAAATCTATTTGGTAAGAAACCTGTTTGTTCTTCTCCAATCCATTCACTTAAAAATGCTTTTAATCTTGTGGCCATAATATTCGCAAATATTTTATAATCCGTATTTAGGAGAGAGATCGGTCTATAATTTTTAGTATCAGTTTCTGGGGATCCTTCCTTGTGTATTATTGTAATTTCAGCTTCCTTCCATGAGTCTGGTATTTTCTGATATTTCATCGCTTCATTTACAATGACTTTAAGTGTTGGTATTAGATGCCATTTGAAAGATTTATAAAAACCAGCCGTAAACCCATCTGGTCCTGGGGCTTTATCCGCATCCATTTTATTTATTGCTTTTTCTATTTCCTCCTCCGATATCTCTTTATTTAATAATTCTCTATCCTCATCTGTTATTTTATTTAACTTCATTTGGCCAATGTATTCCATAATATCTTCTTTCATTATCTTGTCTTTTGTATATAATTGACTGTAAAATTTTCTAAATTCCTCTATTATTTCTTTATCCATCCTTAAGTCCCTCTCTTTAGTAATTATTTTGGATATATGATTCATCTGTCTTTTTTTCCGTATTTGATTTGCTAACCATTTCCCTGGTTTATTCGCATTTTCAAAAGACTGTTGCTTTAAGAACTTCATTTGTCTAGCCTGGAGTTCTAGCTCCACACGGGTTTTCTCTTGTTTTAAAACTGCCAATTGTCTCTCTATTTTTTTCTCTGGTCTCTTTTTTAATTCCATTTCTTTAGCTGCTATTTCACCCACTAATTCATTTATTCTTTTATTCCTTTCTCTATTTTTCCTTGATCCTTGTTGTATAAAATGTCCTCTCAGAACTGCTTTAAAGGCATCCCACACCACCTGTGGGTCCATGTCTTCCAATTTATTTATTTGAAAATAGTCCTGGATTATCTTATTGTAATATTCTTTATCCAACTCTGTTTTTATTAAGTTCTCATTCAATCTCCATTTTCTGCAATTATTTTTATGATTAATATAGATTTATAGAGGACAGTGGTCCGACAGATCTCGTGGTAGAATATTAATTTCCTTCACTTTGGCAGAGAGCTTCCTAGTTATCCACGCCATATCAATCCTTGACCATGACTGATGTCTATTTGAGAAGAAAGTATAATCTTTTTTATCTTTATTTCTATTCCTCCATACATCTTCTAGATCGAATTCATTTTGGAGTTCCATAAATTTTTGTGGTAGTGTACCTTCCTTAGTTTTTCTTTTCTTCACACTTTTATCCATTTGGTAATCAATCACCCCGTTAAAGTCTCCTATCAAGATCATATCATCAAATTCCACTTCTTTCAGTTTAGAGTTTAAGAATTCAATAAATTTTAACTTTGGTCCATTTGGGGCATAGATATTACAAATCAAGATTTTTTTTCAACCCAGGGTCAAACCAGATTAATTGGCTTACCCTTGGTTCAATTGCATTAGCCTATGTGCATTGAATGGCCGTGTACATGAGGCCTTAAAAGCTTCTCCTTAAGCTGGGCTACTGCCAATAAAAGCTTTAAGCTAAATGATACTGATATTTTTGTCCCACCCATTTGTCTTTCTTTCTACCCACTGTTGGAATGAAGTCCCTGGCAACATCTGTGAAATTGAATTTGGATCCCAAGATCAAAAAGGCTTCCCCACCCTTGCTGCAGACAATGCAACATTTCTTTCCAGAAGCAAAAGATTACAAAATACAATAATTACTAATTGTTTTTCTCTCTGGAGTATGTAGATTCTGACAATAGCTCCATAACAGCTGGCAGTTTTGATCCCTAGGAGGCCCGGTTGTGAAGTTCTGCTTTTATTGAAGAAAGCCTCTCCCTCTTAACTGCTAATCCAAGAGTCGTAATCCACTTGTAGTTTCTCTAGTGCAAACTCAGTGGAAACTGATGGGAGTGGAAAGTTGGTTTCTGTGATTTAGGTCCAAGTCTTCTTTCTGCCATGCATTTGATGATTTTTGTCTCCAACTCAACTGCCTGTACATTAAAATTGTAATGTTATTGGACAGGCTCATGAGACTGCTGTGCAGGCAAGAATAATAACACCCCCCCCCCCCTCATGGAGTGTACTCTATTAATTGAATTGGAGTTGTTGTTGTTTTTTTTAAAAAATGTAAATAATATAGACTGGGAGGTATGTTTAAAGCATTTTTAATGCTAATACCTCCTGGTATTAGATGGCTTTACATGGATATGCAAAAATATTCATAGGTGAATTCTATAGAAAGAATGACTTGTGCTGGAAATTTACCATCAAGTCATACTGGAGGACCAAGGAAATGCTTTGAGAAGAAACCTCTCTAGGCATCAGTAGGTCCTCCAACATGGATCTGTGGCCAACCTCTAGTGGAAGCATACTATAGAATCACTTGAAGGATTGAGGAATGTTTTATCAGACAGGGTAAATGAACCCTTAGGAACCAGTCTTGCAGATACAGGGGTCATGCTGTAAATGTGCTGTGATTTAATAAACACAGTGAAAAAGCAAAGCACTGCAACACAGACAATTTTACATTTATCTTATTATTTCTATATATGCCATGCTTCACATTTACACTGCTGAAACCACTAAATAATATTCCATGGAAGCAAATTGCTTGTTGACTAAGCAGTGTAGCAAACAAACCTATAATCATTGGATGGTATTGCTCTCTTGATTCAATATGTGTTATCTGTCTGTAATTTTCACTTGCAATCAGTTATAGTGCAGATGTTTTGCATTCAAAAATGAATAACTATGACATTTTGGGCTATAGAAAAACCACCAGGCAGAGAAGAGAATGTTGTTTATAATTTAACCTCAACATTAAATTTGATTTGGCAATTTTCTTATCAGATTACATCAAATAGTACAACCAGTATTTCATGATATTTTCCATAAGTAACCCACCATACTGGTTTTAGTAACTAAGAAAAGAACGTAATGCTAATTGTTTGTGATTAGAAACTTGATCCCCATTGTTTCATACATTTGTGTCAGAAATGATAACTCAACTGAAGATTATTACCTATTTTTGCTACTTTCTACTGGATTTTTGTTACCAACAGTAATGAATTCCAAACATCAAATCAAACTTCAGATTTGTTGCAGTGAAAATTAAATGTGGTTAAATTTAGCTCAAGACAATGACAGAGGTTTCAGACCAGAAAGATGAAGGTAATTTGAAACACTTCTCATGGTATATACACTCATTCTGTTTTGTCTTTAGTAAGCAGGTTCTGCTTACTAAAGACAAATAAAAAAATAAAGATGAAAGATTTATTTGCTCAGATGTGGTAATGGAACAAAAGAAAGATATCAAACAATGTTCTTCTCCTAACTGACTGGAGAGTTCTGGGACAAAGGGTAATTTGTTTCTTGTTTTGCTCTACATACTGTATCCACTTACTCCAGCCCTGTTTAGGCTGCAACATTACTCAATCTGGGTGTACAGACTGTGTAATGTCCCCTTCATCTAAATATGTCCCCTTCATCTAAATCAGCATTTCTCAACCTGGGGGTCGAGACCCCTGGAGGGGTCGCAATGGGGCTTCACAGGGGTCACCAAAGACCATCAGAAAATATATATTTCTGATGGTCTTAGGAACCCCTTTGGCAGAGACAGCTTGAGATCTCTCCACCTGCCCTCCTCTTTCTTTTTGGAAATAAATGGCTAATCCCCCCCCCCCCACAAGAGCCCTTCTCTGCTGCGATTGACCAGCCTCTCAGCCAAAGGGAGGGCTGTTTCTGAAACTCCAAGTGGAGAGGGGAGAGCAGGCATGCTCAGCTCATGGCAGCGTGGTATGCATGTGTGGGCGAGGGAAAGTGCGAGGATGGAGGGAGTCCCTTCAAGGCATGGGGATTCTGTGTGGGAAGTCTGGCCCAATTCTATCATTGGTGGGGTTCAGAATTCCCAAATGTCGAGGTATATTTTCCCCAAGCTCCACTGGTTTTCACATTTGGGCTTATTGAGTATTCATGCCAAGTTTGATCCAGATTCATCATTGTTTGATTCCACTGTGCTCTCTGGATGTAGGTGAACTGCAACTCCAAAACTCAAGGTCCATGCCCACCAAATCCTTCCAGTATTTTCTGTTGGTCATGGGAGATTTATTTATTTATTTATTTATTTATTTATTTACAGTTCTTATATTCCGCCCTTCTCACCCCGCAGGGGACTCAGGGCGGATTACAGTAAACACATATATGGCAAACATTCAATGCCAGTTTGACAAACAACGTTTAACAGACAAATACACCGAGGCTATTTAACTTTTTTCTGGCCGCCAGGGGAGCTGCTGCTTTTCATTGTCCATCAACGACACCGATGAAGTTCTTCCGCATTCCACATTCCCCGGAGTCCTTTTTCTTTATGGCCTCATAAATTAATTAAATTTCTACGTGCCAAGTTTGGTTCAATGCCATTGTTGGTGGAATTCAGAATGCTCTTTGATTGTAGATGAACTATAAATCCCAGCAACTACAACTCCCAAATGACAAAATCACCCCCCCCCCCACCTCACCAGTATTCAAATTTGGGAGCATCAGGTATTTGTGCCAAATTTGGTCCAGTTGATGAAAATGCATCCTGCATATCAGATATTTACATTATGATTCATAACAGTAGCAAAATTGAGTTATGAAGTAGCAACAAAGATAATGTTATGGTTGGGGGGTCACCACAACATGAGGAACTATATTAAGGGGTTGCAGCATTAGAAAGCTTGAGAAACACTGATCTAAATGGTGCAATAGCTATTCTACTTCTGTGCCAGCATGACAGTACAGAAGTGCATGACAGCACAAAAGTGGTGTCAGAAGGCAAGATCCTCTAGTCCCCGTTACTATTCCTAAGACAGTACTTTTTCATTTTAAGCTTTATGTATTTATTTATTTATTATTCGAACTTATATGCCGCCACTCCCCTTGGGCTCGGAACGGCTTACAAGAACAAGCTAAAACTGAACACAATTTAAAAACAATTTTAAACAATTAAAAAAAACCCAACAATGCCAGAGATCAAAGGCCTGTCGAAACAGATATGTCTTACATGCCCTGCGGAAAGCTGATAGGTCCCGCAAGGCACGGACTTCAGGTGGCAGAGTATTCCAGAGTGATGGTGCCACTGCTGTAAAGGCTCTGCGTCTGGTTGCTGTTAGACGCAAGGTCTTGACACTGGGAATTTCCAATAGATCTTGGTCCTCAGAACGGAGGGATCTCTGGGGTTGGTAGGGGGTGAGGCGGTCCCTCAGGTACATTGGCCCCAGAGTTACTGGCCCCCAAGTTACTTGAAAATGTTTTTAAAAAAAAATGACAGAGTACCAAACATGTGGGAGGAAGGGGTCAAGAGGCTAGACAGAAGTAGGAGTACAGGATCATGGATCAGTTGCATGAATGTTAAGACATGTATTTGCAAGGACATTTTTGCCAGTATGTACCAACTATCAATGATCACATAGCTGCTGTCTCGTAATAGCAGCTTCATGCAATAAACTTCCAAGCTTTTATTTTTTATTATTATTTTTTAAAGTATGTGTCCAGTGCTTCTTGAAGTCAAGATAGGAGGGGAAAGTACCATCACGTTGTTTTAATAGAAAGTTCTACTTCTTTTTAGTGCACACCTTCCAACATTCATAACAAGGACAAATGTGACCAAGAAGAAAAGTTGTTAATGAGGACAAACACACAGGCTAGGAGAAGCTGCAGCAGGTTGCTTTTTCCTGAGTCGTCTGGGAAGGGCAAGATTCCATTCCCCCTTTTCACTTTGAACTCAGTTTGCAGCAACTGAAGTAAGCCAGGATGAAGGGGGAAAGTAGGTCAAGTAGAGATAAATTGCTACACTTAAAAAATGGCAGAAAAATTGAGTGATTGAGTAATAATAATATTATAATAATAACTTTATTCTTATACCCCGCCACCATCTCCCCAAAGGGATTCAGGACACCTTACATATGGGACAAAATGTCCACAAAACATAAAACAAAAATCCATAAAACAAAACACATTGAAGTAATAGAGTGGGCCTGCCATACCAATGGGGTTCTCTTCCTCAAGAGAGCTTGTTGGGGTCCTCCCTGCTGCCTTCTCCCACAGATAGACCTTTTTATTTAAGGAGGCTTTTGGTTTTTGATGTCAAATAAAAGCTTTTAATTGGGGGTGAAGGTTGTTATTATTTTATTATGTATTTCAAACTACTCTTAACATGCATCTTTAACCTGCATTTTTTTTTGAAAAAAACCAGAAATATGATTTACTTGGGTTTTAAGTTTTGTATTGAAAGCATTTTAGTTATATTTAGATCTCAGTTTGGAAGAAAGGCAGGATATAAATGAAATAAATAAAGGGCTAGAGGGTGTGTATATAAACCAAGGATGTAGAAATGCAGCCGGTAGGCTTTTTGGAAGCCCCAGAACCCTCAAATCTGATTATTTTAAAACTAAAAACAGGTCCCCATTAACCTGTGTTTGGGGGTCTAAATTTTAAGTTCAGCAAATACTTTTTTCATCCAGCAAATAGACCAGAAGATGTCTTCAAGGGATTTTATAAAATAAAAACAGGACACATGCCAGGAATGATGTGCGGCCTTCCAAGTTTTTGTGGGAATCCTATATGCCCTGTTTTACAGGCTTGGAAGTTGTCCTCTCTTGATATAAATCATCTCCAGATAGAAATTCTCTGTGGCCACACTGGCAGATGGGTGCTTAAATAAGAAGAAAGCCTATAATTTAATTACTATGTGCCAATTATAGTTTTTGATTTTAGCCACTACAAAATATGGTCTATACTTTTACTTTATAAAAGACTACCCATGAATAGCTCACATAGTTGAAGAGAATAGACTGTAGAACAGCCACCACATAGTCAAGTACAAAATCTGGGAGTGATCTTCAGTTGATTCATTAGAAATTTTTCCCACATGAGTCACATCTGGTTGAGAAAATTCATCAGGCTATTCTTTTGGAAAGCATTATTTATGTAGTCCTTGTGAAAAATGTGTGTGTGCAGTGAATAGTTGTGGATTTTAAATTCCTTGAAATTGTCATATAGGGCGCGTCACTAAAAATTTAATAAATTTTAGTTTACCCAATTCACTATATTAATTGATCCCTGTAAACTTTATAAGTTTACAGATGAAACTCTGCAGTGATTAATTTTACTGAATATATAAAAAATGAAAATCCTTATCCTGAAGTAGCTTTTTGGCCGTGTCTGACAAGTCAAATAATGTGGACTGGCCTTTCAGCGAAGTCCACACATGCATGGCTGGATTCACTGCAGAAGTGTAGCAAGGGGAAATGGGATTTACTCTGGAGGGATCACGAAGTTTGGAGATATGGACAACTGTCAGGATGGATGTGGCCCTATCCATTGTCAACATGTCCGTCCACTGTGCTTCCAGCCACAGCCACAAGCAAGTCTCTTGCAGAAGCTTGCTTCTGGCATTGCTTTTGGTGAGGTCACAACATGATGTCCAGTCATGTGACCAGGAAAAACAATGTTACTGTCCAGTCTTTGTGAGGCAGCTATTGTGGCTAGTGACACAGTGGCAACAGCAATGACCCTAATGTGCCCTTGGCGTGGCTGGGTGTCTGGATGCCAAAAGGGCTCTGACAATGCTCCCAGGATACATCACAGTAGTTCTAGAGCTATTTACCCCAGTACATCTGGATAAATATAGAAATTGCCTTTGTCATAGGAGTAGATCACCCAAGACAGAAAAGATGAAGAAACAGTTATGCAGGAAATTCTGACCCCAGATCCTGTGTTAGTATAATCTCTTCTGTTGATATTAATAACTGGGTCTAATATCATAAGCCACAATATGAAGGCTAGCAGTGTGCTAGCAGTGTGTTTCAATGCCCACAGAATTTCAATGCAAAAAAAGCAAAAGGCAAATTATCAAATGTATATGTGGAGATACACACATTAGAATATGTTTTAGTGTTGTAATGTTTCAATTTTTTAACATTTCGCAATGTCATCTTTTGCACCTTAGAACTGATAAGAAGAATACTTGGAGGTGTCTCATCCATAGTTTGACACAATTCAAGTTCACTTGATGTCTTTTAGCAACAATGCTCTTCCATGTCAGATTACTGGAGAGTAGGTTAGGGGTTCGCATATATTGACTGCCTCATGGGAAACAGTTCATGCATATTGAAAGCAATATGAGGAGATGTTCAGGTTGAAAATCTATACATTTAAGAATTTATACATTTAAGAATTCAAGAAGCTCCCTTATACAGAGGCAGATCATTAATCCCTCTACAGTGGCAGTCAGTCACTTTCAATAGTTCCAGGCTTTCTCTCTTGTATAAATGGAGAATGATTAAGGTTTATAACTCTATAGTTTTAGGGCTTAACCTTTGGGTTATTCTGCTCCTTTGCCTGGTATTTGTGTGACCCAGGGAAGCCAGAGTGCTTGATGGTGCATCTACACTATAGAATTAATACAGTTTGATGTCACTTTTACTGCCATGGCTCAATGGAATGATGGGGAATTTTAGCCTTCTCTGCCAAAAAGTGTTGGTGCCTCACTAAAGTACGATTTCCAGGATTCCATAGCATTGAGCCATGGCAGGTAAAGTAGTGTTGAACTGCATCAGTTCTACAGTGAAGATACACCCTAAGAGCAAGATATGACAATAAACGGTTAAACCACAGAGAACCTTAAGTGTATAACCTGCAACATCTCACAGATAAAAACTGGCAGATGTTTGATCAGGAGGCATGAGAGGGTAGTTGAAGATGACCAAAGTTCTTCATGGAAAATAACATGCAGACTGGGAGAGTTGAAATCAATATGCTTTGCTTAACTACACTGGGAAAAACAAGTTTCTGTGCCTGCCCACATTTCCCTCCTTTTAAGTTAATTAAGTGCAAACAACAAACTCAGTTTACAGCAACTAAAGTAAGCTGTGGACGATAGTGGAAAGGGGGAGAGGAAAACTGGGACATTATAAAGTCAGCTGAAAAATGGGATAGCAGAGGATTAATGGAAACTCTTCTGGGCAAATTGGGATAGATGGGAAGTATTTTAATTAAAAAGAGGACACAGAAGATGGAGAGTTTTACTTTCAAGGAGTATAAGCATAAGAAACAGGTCAGAAAGGGGATCAAACTAAATTTTATGGCCAAGAGATAAGTTTTGAATGGGTGAACAAAAGGAAATGACAGACATAGCAGTTAGTAATTCACCTCAGGATGTTTGATATTTCCAGTGCCAAGAAAACAAGCAAGAAAAATTATGCAGACTGAACATTAATCATGAAGCACGGAGCATGAGTAACCAGTAGAAATCTAAAGTTTCATTTACATCCTTGTGTAACAGAATGGGTTTTTTTTCCAATAAGTCTACCCCCACAACTGGTGGTTGTAATTGTGAGAGATTTTGTACTTGTTTTCATTAATTTGCCCACATTTTGGGACTTTGGGGGAATTTTGTACAAAAAATCTGCAAGAAAGTGGGGTTTTTTAAAAAAAAACTTTTTTACAAAAAAAATCTTCATGACTTTTCTATATTTTGTGTAAAACATTATAAAACCTTTGCATGCAAAGGTTTTGTATGTAAAATGATACTTTTTTGTTTCTACTAACAAAAAAGTACATTGTAAACCAATTTTTTTTCTGCACTAAGTTTTAAATTTTTTACTGCTCCTCCAGCTAGCTTTAGTCTTTTTGATAACACACAAGAGTTTTTTTATGCCTCCAAAACTCATGTTCGTTGACAGATTTTTCAGCAGGGCATTTTGATATATTAAACCCACTTTTTCCTGGGGGAGAAGAAAATTAGTGGTTATTCTTTGCATCTGCCCCTGGTCACAGGCAATGACTGCAGTTGAATTAATGTAGGTTAACCCTATTTTAATTACCATGGCTCAGGCCCCTTCTACACTGCCATATAATCCAGATTATCAAAGTAGACAATCCACAACACCTGTTTTGAACTGGATAATATCAGGACTTCCACACAGTACCTATAATTGGGAGAGAACGGGTTAAAAACGGGGATGTCCAGATGATGTTTGTACTAAATGCATGCTCAATCACAGCAATGAAGGAAAAACCCATTTCAAAAAGGCCCTCCTTTATCCCAGTTCCAGGTGAAAAATACTGGATTTTCCCATGACTGTATGGCCCTGTAGTCATGTAAAGTTTAGGATTTCCCTCTTTACCTTCTATGGAAACTGCTTCCCACCCCTGCCAGTTTTTAAAAGCCCAAACCAGCTGATCAGCTGTTCAGGCTCCAAGGGAGAGACAGCTGATTTCCAGCTGGTTTTAAGAGAATAGAAGCAGAGAACCATTAGAGGTCTCTGAAAGTTTTTATTTTCAACTTTATAATATTAAATAGATTGTGAATAAGCAAGTGAGAAAAGAGGGAAATCCGGGGCATTTTTTAAAAAAAATCATGCTGTTATGTGCTGATGCATATATGCACATATAAGAATCTCTCCATAATTGTATTATGTGTGCATATATGCATCACCTCATAATTGAGTAAAAAAAAATCTTGTGGGTATCCCCTGTCCGCCCACAAAAGGGCTGTGAAGATGGCAAGGGAAGAAAGCCTGGGACTGGCAGGTCTGTGTGGGGACCTGCTCTGAGATTCTGGGTTTGTTTATCCCACATATTAATCCCACATATTAATCCCACATTTTGGTGCTGTCTGGAACCACCCTGAGTCTACACTGCAATATAATCCAGTTCAAATCAGATAATCTAGATTTTATATGGCAGTGTAGATGGGGCCTC
This sequence comes from Anolis sagrei, assembly GCF_037176765.1. NCBI lineage: Eukaryota > Metazoa > Chordata > Lepidosauria > Squamata > Anolidae > Anolis > Anolis sagrei. Next base: position 261,167,735 of record NC_090021.1, on the reverse strand, counting down.
AGTGCTATGGAATGGCAGGAGTTGTAGTTCAAAAAGATCATTAGCATTCTCTGCCAAAGAGTGCCAGTGCTTCACCAAACTACACCTGCCAAGATTCCAAACATTGAATCATAGCAGTTAAAGTGGTGTCAAACTTCAATAATTCTATGAAATAAATGCACCCTTAGATTACCAAAAGGCAATACAATAGCAGTGGGAAAAGTGAGGCCCTTAAAAATCCTCAAAATCCCCAGATCCTCTCCCCAAAATGAAAAAATATATATATTCACACAAGCACCCAGCCAAATGGCTTGCAACAATTACATAATGCGGTGCTTTACCTTCTGTGCCTCAAAACAAAGAGGGAAATCCAAAAATCACTCAAAATTAACATTGGAAATTATATTGTGCAAACTGTTGAATGAGTTCAGGGCAGAAAATTGGTCCCCTTCTCCTCCACAGTTGTCAATCCCTGTAATAGAAGCTTAAATGTTATACACGTTCTTAGGATTTGCTGTTTGGAATTTAAAGGCACAAATCCTTGATTGCAACTTGAATCAGGAACCTCAAAAGCCAAAACCCTGCAGGCATAGCTTGGAATGATACTATTAAGAAGAAAGTATAGAATGACATGCTAAAGCAATTCTTATCTCAGCAGTGATAATCCAAAACACAGATTATCATGTTATCACTGTTCAGTGATGGATGGTCACAGCACTGCATTATATTGGTTGTTCTAACTAATGTTTCAAGGTATGTCGAGTCAAGGACCTATCAAAATTAAGGGTGTTTAAAATATTTCTAAATAGTTTCAAAGTCTCTAACTATATTTTTGCTTTTATGTGATAGCTTTTCCTACAATGATTAGAATACATAATCCTATAGTAAGTGTCTTTTCCCACTGTAAAATAATGTATGACATTTTCAAAATGACAGTATTTAGATGAAACAATATAGAGAACAGTATTTAACATTAATTTAACAGTACAACTAACTTATATTTTCATGTAATTAATGAGTGATACATTAATGAATCATATAAATATAATATGTTAATGAATCATGCATTAATGAATATTAAATATGGTTCTCTATATGTTTAGCTTAACTAGTTACTCATTTCTCTCTCCTCAGAAAATTAGAATGAGTGCATTTTCTTTCACTGCAGAAAATCTAATTTTCCAGAACAGTATCTGGCTTAAGTCTATAGTTGCCAAAACTCATAAAGAACCCTGTAGTGCTGTATGACAAATGGTTTTTCAATTGTTCTGTTTCTGTGGTGTGCAGATGCCAAGGGTTCAAATGGCTGCTTATCAGCATGGAAACTTTCAGCCGATAGCTACTGAAGCAGTTGAGATAATAAATTGACTCCCAGAACACACTGTGAAGATAAAAAACAGTATGTTGTACTAGGAAATATGAATTTTTCATCATATTGTATAAAGCTTTAGGGGCAGCTAAATAATGATAAGCTTCTGCTATTTCTGAATGAATGTACTGTTATGCATAGATGTTCAAAAAGCTGTGAAATTATCAACTATACATGTTAAGATGAATACAGAACATTAACTTACTATCAGCTTCAGCTGATATGCCAGCTGTACCCCTTCCTAGATTTGGAGGACCTGAAGATGGTAGTGTACATTGGGCTACCTTTGTACCAAGTACAGAAACTCCAGCTGGTTCAAAATACGGCAGCTAGAATGGTTACAGGAACATCTAGGAGTGAACGTATTACACCTATCCTAAAGTCACTCCACTGGCTGCCAATTAGTTTCCAGGCAAAGTACCTTTAAAGTCCTACATGTTGGATTCAGGTTACCTAAAGGATCAACTTCTCTGGTACAATCCACCCCACACACTTAGGTTTTCTGGGGGCATCTGCTCCAGCCTGCCAGAACCTGACTGGCCACCATGACCCAGAGGAGCTTTTCATCAGCCGCCCCAAGAATGTGGAGTGACCTGCCGGAATAGCTCCAACAGCTAAATGAGCTGTCAGAATTTTAAAACCATCTAAAGGCCTATCCCTTCCAGGAGGCCTACCCAGCCAGTTTTAAAGCACGAATTTTAAACTTGTGTTCTCTTTTTAATCTCTGTTTTGTGTATTTCAATATTTATTTATAGAAATACAATTTAATAAGCATCTTTTATAAAATATATTTTAATATGTGTATTTGTGGTATTTTTACAATGTGAACATGTAAAAATACAAGGTTGGCTATCAGTTATCCAAAATGCTTGAGACCAGAAGTGTTTTGCATTTGAGGGGTTTCTTCCCCTCAAGAACACATTTTTGGCACATTTTTCTTTATGTACATGATGGCATATGTTGGAGATTGGGTCATTTATATTTCATATACACCTCATACACATCTGTAATATTATTTTTAATCATTTTGAAGCAGCTTGTTTCACTGTACTATTAAAAAAACAAATATCACATTGTCTAAGCCATCCATGTAGACAAATTATTGAATATTTTAGATTTTAGAATACCAGATAAGTTTTTGTTAAAGGTGTATTTTACTTTCCAAAACTGTGAAAAATTTCACAAGAGAAACCCTACATGTGATTACCTATGCTGTTTGGTTCAAAAATGTGCACCATTTTAAATTTGTTGCAAAATAGACACACACACACACACACACACCAGGAAATAGCATATTTGGACAGGTTTTCCAAATTAACTTTGCAGTCTATTAAGGACAGAGTAAATATTTCAGGAAAGTCCTCCTGGGATGTTTTCAACAATGCTGGCTTTTTAAATCTTGATACTAGAGAGCAGATCACTTACCCAAGAACCCAGCCACTCACAACTTCACCACTTAAATGATTGGTGAAGTGCTTTCGCTCACACTTTCAAGGCAGCCTGTGCCATTCCTGATTATTTCATTGGGCCTTGGCACCATACCATTTACAAATGCTGCTGCATCACAACAGCATGGCTGGCTACAATATGGATAAGCATGTGGAACCAATCAAGCATTACTAAAAGGCTGGATATCCATGGAATAAGCTGATTCAACCCTAGGACATGATTCACACACAAAGCACTTAACTTCAGAATTGTTAATCTTCCATGGAGACCCCCATAGAAGTTAAAGGGAGCACTCCAGACTAGCCTGAATTTGGCATTGTTGTCTGGTGGAATGCAGCCAAGGAATAATTTCTCATGTTACAAAACTAGTCTGAGATCAGACTAAGACCAGAGCTTCAAAGCCTATTTCTATAAAAGCATTCAGGAGGCACAACTAAGTAAGAGGAGGACAAGTGGCTAAGTTAACGTTTAGCCTTTCTTATGAAATTTTCTTTCTGCCAGTTAGTCAGTCTCTACTTCATTTTGAGTTGAATAATTTCCTACATGTTGCACAGAGGCCTAGTTTATAAATTGTTGAAAGGTAACCATAACATTTATGAAAGCTTTTATCGCATCTGTTGAAGTGGATTGTTCTCACAAAAACTTATACTAGACATGTCTGCTTCCCGGTTAGTTTCAAAGGTGCTACAGGATTTCTTTATGTCCTTTTATGCTAAAGCAGGCAAAACCAGCTATCTTTTTGAATACTTCCAAACAGTGGTAACAGATGAATCTTCTAGAAGGACATACTTAGAATAGCAAGATTGCCACACAAAAAAAAGAGGTTCAAAAAAGGTTGAATAAAACTGTGCATGCTATTTATAAGCATAGGTGCATGTTTAGAAATAACATTGAGACTTTAATTAGAAACACATGGTCCATTTTGCTGGCAGGTAGACTGTGACTAGGTATTATTAAATGTACTGTGCCTGCCTGCACAGTTTACTCACAGGGTATTAACTCTTGGCAAGGAATTCTTGCAATCCCCTAATTCTCCATTCTTAGTGTAAACTTAGATAAGGAATATCCTTGCAAGAATGATGGAATGGCTTTGGTCATTAGCTTGGAGAGAGACCTGAAACCTTGAATTCTTGGATCTAACATTTTAAGAGCCAAGCCACTATGTATATTATTCATAAGGGTTGCACTACATAAGGATATAACAAAAATAATGGCCCTTAGTGGAGTATTTTTTCCAACTCCATGTTTTTCATTGTATATGCAATGAACTGTGTTTTCCTGGCCAACAGATTATTAACACTTATAACCATCCAACCTCAGATGAGAAAGAACAGCTACATAATTCAGCTACACCAAAGTCTGGAATAGAAATGTTCCAGATTGGCCCTGGATACTAGACAGAAAAACTAATGATGAGGGATGATGGGAATTTTAGTCCCACAACTTTTGGATCTCACAGGTCTCCACCCCTGTTTTGAAATACCTGTGTCTGGGGTCCCCATGACTTCTCTGAATTATATCTGAATTCACTCTTAATGTTAATATGAGGTCTATTAACTGGTAAAAGTTGCCTTAAATTCCTGAGTGACCTTTAGGACATTACAGATCATAAATATAATATTCAAACGCAGTTCCTGAAACAGAAGGTCTTATTCTGAAAAGAGCCTTTGTCCAACAATCATGACTCTTAACAGAGTGGAACAATGGCAGTCCTTTTAATCTTTGCAGCCAAGTCCCAGAGGGGGAACTGTTTTAAATATGAGGAAGCATGAGGTCACCTTTCTTGGCAGAGGAGTGTGCACAGCTTCCGACAACTTCAGTAGCAACACTAGTGTCCTGGGAAAAACACTGGGCATTGACTTCAGTGGTTGCACGTGAGGGACAAACTAGCTGCAGCAGGAAAAAATGTTCTTCGCTGTCTTATTTTGTACATGACAAAAAAAAACCCTGGTCTTTTGATGATGTCATTGTGTGTACCCAACAGCTGTCCACTGGCTTTTTGCCTCTGGATCAACTATAGAGCTTTCTATTTACAAATACAACGTATTTTCACACACAAATGCTCTTGGGCAATTTGGACATAAAGATATCAAGAATCCATATGCAGACATCTGTTGCAATTGGCATACAGCATTAAAGTCATCAGGATGTTTAAGACAGCTTCAAGGGACAACACCAGATGCAGAAGTTCTTTTGTCTTGCATATAATAGCATCAATGTGCCTGTTTCTTTCTTATAGACTCCATGGAAATGTGTTGAGGCTGTTGTGAGAGGGGGAAGATTTCTGGGAGTTGTAAAACACTCTCTCCCAAGCTGTGGAAATGTGGTACAAATTGCAGCCACAAAGCAAAATCCAGACAAGGCTATTACCTGCAGACTGGTGAATTGTACTCAGGGGAATGAAAAGAGATGGACATTCTTTGCTTTGTAGAGACTACTGTCTCCCAGGAGCATCATAAGGAAAATGAAGAGTTCTAGAAAACTAAGCCGACCTCAGTAATAGCATCATAACCACTTTTTTTGCCACTCCCTCCTTATTAAAATGTACTGTGCTTTTCCTTGATCTTTTGTTAATAGCCTGAAGAAATGGGTCTTTGTTTTATTTCAGGGTCTCTATTTGTGCAGCTGCATAGCTTCATGGGAGTTAGTAGTAGCAATAAGTTCCTATTTTTATCACTGTGGGGATTAGAAACTTCAGCCAGGGCCCCACTGTCCTGGCGCAAAAAACACTTGGTACTCTCAGCCTTTAAAAGGTTCACAATGTAAAGTCAAAACAAGAGACAACAGGTGGCTGTGACAGATGGGAAGCAGAAGGAAACTTTGAGACAGTGCTGTATAAACTTCAGCCTCCGCATGCCAGCTAGTATTTAATTTTTCTTGTTCTAAGAGCACTCTGCTTTGGTTTTACAGGTTCTGGTATTTCAAGCAAGGACGTCTTAGCAGTTTCAGCACACTTTGAGTTTATGTAAACTGTGTTATATAATCCCAGAAAAATAAGTAGTTCAAAATGGAAAATTGGTCCTTTCTTTCTCACATTCTACAACAATCCCCCCACCTAGTTTCCAAAGGGCCTTTTTAGAGACATATACAGTTCCTCAGAAAAGCAAAACTCAGTTTGAGAAACACCACTCTGGATTTTCGGCAGATAGCCAAATGTTCTACACTTCTTTTCTTTTCCTCATTAAAATGGTGATATACTTCAGATTTTAATGCTAAGTGGACCTGACATCCACATTTGGGTTGGCATAAGTGTACCAAAGACAAACAGAACTTAACATTTCCCTCCCCATATTATCCATTCTTCTTTCACATTTTTGTTTAAAGAAACAAATTACAATCAAGGGATGACTGCTTCAACAAAAGCATGGTTACAGATGCTATTTTTATTAATTTTTGCATATCCTTTTTCCTTGGTACATCTTCACAAATGAGGTTGCTTGGTACCTGGGTAAAAGCAAACTCATTTTCTACAGCTGTGAAGATGGTATCATTTTATTGTCGAAGGCCAGAATCGCTGGGTTGTTGTAGGTTTTTCAGGCTGTATGGCCATGTATGGCAACGTCTCTCCTGACGTTTTGCCTGCATCTATGGCAGGCATCCTCAGAGGTTATGAGGTGCTTCTAGAACATGGCCATATAGCCTGAAAAACCTACAACAACCCACGTTATCATTTGTGAGTTTAAAATATAAATGCTTGTTTTAAAAAACAAGGCTGATGTGTATGTCTCTTCTCTTCTCTCTCTTTCTCTAACACATCAGAAATGTAGAAACATGAATAAACCAAGGGATGGAAGAAAACAGAAGGAAAAATGACTTTGGTTGTGTAAATCATAATTGAACTGATATCTAAAGGTTCCTGCCTAAAATCATAAAGCTCAGGCTCTGCAGTTACCCAATTTTATCATGTCACACAGCGTCACGCCACATAGAGATTCTAGTCTTGAATAGTCATTGTAGTCCCTCAACTTGAGTCTGATTCAACCAAAAAAAACGTTTGCCTTCAGGTTATAGCCATTCTTTCAACAAGTATACATTCTTCTATCATGTATTGTATATCTCACTGTCTCCTTTTAGTATATGGTCTACTTTCCAGAGAACATCCTGCTAGAATAGACATCTTTCCTTGGAAACTGTGGATTGTAACTCCTAGACTGTTTAGTCTGTTTCTTCATCATGAAAGATATTCCTAAACATATTCCAGCCGATGTTGGAGAATCATAGCGAAATAGGAGAGTCATACATGAACAGGCAGTGACAGACTAACCAACCAATCTCAACACTACTAGCCTGAGCGAAAGCTGTAATCTGACTCAATTAGTACTAAGTGACCCAAGCTTTGCAACTGAGATTGGAATTCAAGGTATGTCCCAATAAAATAGTAGAGCTACTAAAATGAATAAAGGCATTGAAAAGAAGAAATTAACTCATTGCCTCCCACAAATAAAAAAAATTCCCAAATTTTCCTTTGGTTTCTTCACTTCAAGCATTCAAGAAGCATGGGACTCTGAAACTCATTCACACGTATGTCTCTTTTATTTGCTGTGTTCATATTTACATGGTAAATTTGCCTGTTCCTTTTGTTTGGATGCCAAACTGTATTTTGAAATATTTGACTGAAGTTTTAAGTTACTGCAATGCTAGAGATCCTGAAGGAAAGATTTCTTTGGCAAGGCGGAATTCTTTTGGGGGGTAACACCCACATTCTCCTGCTCTATAGCTGCATTCCACGCCAAAGGCCTACCAGAATATTTTTAAAGCTCTATATGCTGAGAAAAATATAACAGGGAGGGAACTTCAATTAAGGCTTAGTTCTTAACTGAGGTTGTTTCTGTGCTTTTTTTCTCCCGAATTTGCAATCTTTACTCACTCCCCCATTGAAAATAATCTAGACCCATGTTTCTCTAAAGTATTGAGCTCCTGATGTGTTAGAAGACAGTTTTCATCTTATTTCTCAACCACTATGGCTGATCATCAAAACTGTTGTCCAGCATTTCTAGAAGATATCAATTCTGGGGTGGATGATCTAAAAATTGCTGTCAATCTGTTGGCATTTCCTTTCTGTGTTATTTTTAATGACTTCATTTCTGTCAATATTTTCCACTTTCAATGTGATTGCAACACCAGTCTTTCCAGTATGAAAATGAGATGATGCATTATTGGTGATCCTGGAATGAGTGATCCACAAGGCAATCTGACATTGGTGGTAATTCTGCCTATGTGGATTGGTTGTCCTGTGTTTCCACCAAATGGCAATTAATTTTTTTAACATTTGGTACAAAGCCCCCCCCCCCCCCATGGTGCTGTAGGTTAAACTGCTGAGCTACTGAACTTGCTGACTGAAAGGTCGCCAGTTCAAATCCAGGGAACGGGGTGAGCTCCCGCTGTTTGCCCCAGCTTCTGCCAACCTAGCATATCGAAAACATGTAAGTGTGAGTAGATGAATAGCTACCACTCCAGTGGGAAGGTAATGGCGCTCCATGCAGTCATACCGGCCACATGACCTTGGAGGTGTCTACGGACAATGCTTGCGCTTCATCTTAGAAATGGAGATGAACACCACACCCCAGAGTCAGACACGACTGGACTTAATGTCAGGGGAAAACTTATACCTTTTTACAAAGCACATGTGCTGAAATGAGATAAAATAGATTAATGAGCCCAAAGAAAACAACTGAAGCAAAAATAAACTGTCAGCCTAATGGAAGGGAACATTCTAATTAGAGGGCTGTGATCAACTAAATTAGCCAAGAGAAACATAATCTGTTTAAATCTGTCATCGTATGCACACTTCTTACAAGTAAATTAGTCCTTTTTTGGAGTAGACATAGAAATTTACCTATGGGAACATACATAATGCTATTTTAATAGGAAATGTGTCAGTTTTTAAGCATTGCACAGCAGATTGGCTGAAAAATACTTGTCCTGTATTTCAGTCCAGCTTCTTATATAGACAAGATATGCAAGAACCCTTCTTCCTCATTTACCAGGGAAGGCAATATGGGTCCCATCTTGTGATTAATGGCAACTAACAAGGGAAACTAGGGGCACTTCATAGGGCCAGTTGTGAGGGAAATCCAAAGCAGAAGAAAAACTAATCTTGCAAAATGTGGTTTTATCAGGTATGTAGAATCTGTGCAAGGTGAGTACGTACATCAGGTGCAGCAAGACAGGTAAAGAAAAAGGCCTCTTGTGTGATAAGCACTTGAAACAGAACCATGGAGAGCTCCAAATGGATTCTGCTCTCTCAAGGAAAGGGTAGGACTCTTGCCCTCCAAATGCTGTTGGGGTGCATTGTTGATGTGATTCTTAACAGAATTTGAATCCCTGCTCAGCCATGAAATCTACTGGTGACTATGGGCAAGTCATACTCTCTTAATCTCAGAAAAAGGCAAAGGTAAACCCTCTCTGAATAAATCTTACCCAGAAACCACAATAATAGGATTGCCTCAAGGTCACAAAAAGTTGGAAATGACTTGGAGGCACACAAAACAAGGAGAGGAGGTGGGGAAGGTGGAAACCATCACAATCAATGATCAGAAAGGCCTCAAGTTGCAGTCTAACATCTGAAAGACTTCATGATTCCTATCCCTAGCATTTGAGAACAGTAAGCATTTGTCACATTTGCAAACTAAAGCTAAGGGATGAGTCTTTGAATGAGACTAATCTTACATGATTGACAAATTTGATATCTTTTCATAGACTTAATTTTTTAAAAGTGTTTGAAGCAAAATTTAAAACTCACCTGCAGGAACAAGGAAGCCCGTAGTCAACCACACTCCCTATGCCCCATTCAAAGGAGTTGATAAGACTTTTCTCCAATAGGTATATCAGGTGACTCAGGAACAGTGATAAAGGACTTAGTCGTGTCAGAGACAAGAACACAGTCTGGGTTGATTTATAGTCTCCAAAATACGCCATACTTGGCTTGATACTTATGTCCCAAAAATATGTCTTTAAAAAGGAATTGGGAAGACTTTGACCACCAGCAGTGGAATCTGGCAGCACTGTGGCATTTTCTTGAAGATAACTGTGTTCTGGTGCTGGATCTAAATCTCCAATCAGATAAAGTGCTAGCCGGGTCTTTCATGCCCCCTTTGTATTGAAATAAAACAGATCCTTGGCCATTCACATTTAACTGTAAAGGACCCATTTTATTTCAGCACGATGAGGGCATTAGCTCTTCAAAGCATGGCAAGGGAGTTGTATGATCACAGGACCATTTCACTCAGAGAAACAAGGCACTGAGACACCCATATTGTAAGCTGAAGATAGATTCTCTGCGATTTCATGACAAACTACTACCATATGGACTCATAATACCATTACCATTTTTATTATAATATATAAAACATAAGCTAAAGTTTTGAAAAACACTCAACTGTTTTTTGAGTTCTGGTAACCATTTTATTACCATGAGTCCTTCTGAGAAAGGTCATTTTCCATTTTGTTTCTCTCAAAGTTAATATAACCTTGAAACTGTTTCCCATCACTTTGGCTTATTGTTGGAAACAAAAAATGCAATCCACTTGCTTTCCAGTGCAAGCATGTAACATTTTGGGAGTCTATGTTGGAGAAAATGGGATTAAATCTAAAACTAAAAAAGCAAATTAGTTGTAAACAGATGGTTGTTTTCCTACTCTACCCCATTCTATCAATACAAAGCGTGCGTGCACACACACAAACCTGTGTGGAGTTCTTCACATCCTCTTTGATTTTTAAAATTCATATCAAATTGTTTAATGACACAATCTTCTAACGAAGGCTTGAGAGAGATCTCTGTAATTTCTATCTTATTTTTCTCTCTCTCCCTTATATGACGTTTTCAAGGAGATTAAGTGGCATCTGTGGGCATGTTCCATTCTCTTTTTCTCCTCACAAATCTGAGAGAGAAGGATTAGCCCAAGACCATCCAGGAAGCTTCATGGCTCCATGACAGCTGGCATCCTGTTAGTGACATACACAGGCATTAAGTTCACTTTATGCCTGGGTATCTTTATTATGTGTTGTCGAAGGCTTTCATGGCTGGAGTCACTGGGTTGCTGTGAGTTTTCTGGGCTGTATAGCCATGTTCCAGAAGCATTCTCTCCTTGTTGTTGTTGTTGTTGTTGTTATTCTTCAGTAGAGGTGATTAGTGTTCTCTTCCAGGTGCAGACCAATACCTTCCATTGGGATCGACTGCAGCTCCAGCAAATGATGCCATCCACTTAACCAAAGCTAATAAAATAAAATACAGAGAGGATATCTCTGTCCAGAGTCAAGTTGTGCTAGAAGTATACCATAAAATTGTGCTGGAGGACCTAGAGAGGCCCACAATAATTTCCCAGGGTGCAAAGGGATGTGTTTGTAAGAATGGATAAAAGAAACCATGGATACTGACACCACAGATAAGGGGATTGTACTGTACGCTGCCCTCTAAGAAGAGCATCCCTTAAGATTTACAGTATACTTCAGCTGTGATGTTAGGTAAATGTTTTCCCCTGACATTAAGTCCAGTCATGTCCGACTCTGAGGGTTGGTGCTCATCTCCATTTCTAAGCCAAAGAGCCAATGTTGTCCCTAGATACCTCCAAGGTCATGTGGCGGGTATGACTGCATGGAGCGCCATTACCTTCCCGCCATTACCTTATTGATCTCACATTTGCATGTTTTCGAACTGCTAGGCTGATGGAAGCTGGGGCTAACAGCAGGAGCTCACACCGCTCTCCGGATTCAAACCTGCAACCTTTCAGTGGCTCAGCAGTTTAACCCACTGCACCACTGGGTGCTGTGATGTTACTACCATCATTATAATGACAGGGCTTGATGTATAAATTCCTTCATGCTAGAAATCTTCATCTAGTTGAACCTGCATTCTCTAACAAGGAGAGGGGGATTTCAGGAAGGATATCAATGCAGTGATGAATCAACTCCCAAGTCTTCGTCTGAATTATAAAGAAGCTATCCAAAGTGCTGAATCATACCCTAAAAGAGGTTCAGCACAATGATAGCTTTGCTGTCCCACTGAGATGGAAGCTAATGTACATATTTCAGCATGGCATTATTCTTATTACATTATATCCCCTCATTCAGATGTCTCCCCAAGTTGAAGTCTACTTGATGGCACTTAACAACAACTAAACTTCAGGTGGGTTGTTGTTGTTGTTAAGTGCCATCAAATTAACTTTAACTTGGGGAGACCCTCTGAATGAGGGGATACCATGTAATAACAGAAATGAAAGCTTATGCAAAGCACATTTAAAAACTGAGAGGGGGGAAGTAGTTTCTGTTTCTAATTGCAGTACAAATAGGGGTTGAGTATGCCTTGTGTGAAATGCTTTGGACCAGAGGTGCTTTTGATTTCAGATTTTGGAATATTTAAGGTAAAGGTTTTCCCCTGACATTAAGTCCAGTCGTGTCCGACTCTGGGGGTTGGTGCTCATCTCCATTTCTAAGCCAAAGAGCTGGCATTGTCTGTAGACACCTCCAAGGTCATGTGGCCAGCATGACTCCATGGAACTCAGTTATCTTTCTGCCTGAGCAGTACCTATTGATCTACTAACATTTACATGTTTTAAAACTGCTAGGTTGGCAGAAACTGGGGCTAACAGGAGGAGCTCACACTGCTACCCGGACTCAAACCTGTGACCCTTTGGTCATCAAGTTCAGTAGCTCAGCAGTTTAACCCACTGCACCACCGAGGGCTCATATACATAATATCTTGGAGATGAGGACAAAGTCTAAGCGCAAAATTCATGTATATACACACCTTCGACACATAGCCTGATTGTAATTTTATACACCATATTTTTAATATTTTGGTGCATGAAACAAATGTTATGTTTATTGAACTATCAGACAAAGGTGACGCTATCTCAGTCAGACACACTTTGCTACTCTGCTGCTGAATATGCATGCTCAGTGTGGAATACATCTCACCATGCTAAAACAGTGGATGTGGCTCTTCATGAGACATGCCGCATTATCAAAGAATGTCTTCGCACAACACAGCTGATGAGCCAGCATTGCACCACCTGACATCCGCTGGGAAGTAGCAGCCAATAAGGTAAGGGCCAAGACAGTGACATCTCTGGCCCATCCTCTGTTTGGATATCAGTCAGCATGTCAATGACTTAAATCAAGAAAAAGCTTCTTAAGATCTACAGAGATACTCGCAGGAACACCTCAGAAAGCAAGAGTCCAAAAGTGGCAGGTTAAAATCTGGAAAATCAATCAATGGCTCAGGAGGGAGGGAGACTCCCTCCTGAGCACACAGAAGTCTTGGCAACTTGGAAGGCATTGGACAGACTGCACTCTGGCACTACAAAATGCAGAGCCAATCCTCAGAAATGGGGCTACAAAGTGGAGTCCACAACATGTGAGTGTGGAGAAGAGCAAACCATGGACCAGGCATGTAGCGGGGGGGGGGGCCTTGAGGGGCTTCAGCCCCCCCCCCCCCCGAAATTCTCATGGTGGTTTGCAAAAAGGCCTTACTGGTGCATTATTTAAACTGTTATGTTTATTCATATCATGATCTGATCACCATACTCAATATATCCCAGATGCATGGGGGTATTGGGGTAATGATACAAAAGGTTTGCTAGGGTAGACCCTCTTTCACTCAGAATCAGCCCCCCCCCTCCCCGAATCAAAATCCTGGCTACCGGCCTGCCATAGATCACCTACTACAATGCAGTCTAAGCCCTGCCACATGCACAAAGGATGACCTTTTTGGAGCGACACCAGAGGCACTCCAAGTGGCAACTTCTGGTCAAAGGAAGTAAGGTATAATGCCAATTTTTTAAACTTTGTTTGTGGTCTTTTATATATTGTAACTGTGATCTCAATTTGCTTTCTGACACGATAAATAAATAAATAAGTCAGACACCATACAATTTTGGAGTACTGTTTTGGAATTCGGAATGAGGGATGCTCAACCTGTACACTAAATCCAGCTGTTTTGAACAGAAGTATGCTCGCCAGACTTGGATTCTGGCTTTTCCTTCCAACTAAAACAGGGTGTCATGAATTTTGCTCAGTTCCACAAAACCTGCTGGGACTCACATGCCAGTAACAGCCCTTTTCTTTCCCTTTTCCCCCAATGCCACCTGACTTTGCCAAACCAGGGAGTGAGTGTGTGGAGGGGAGGAGGGAGAGATGAGACCCTGTAGCTTTAATAACGCCACCGAGGTTTTAAAGGCTTCCTTCCAAACTTGGTGTTTGGACGTTGTGAAGGAGTGAAGGAACTGGTGGCTTAACTGGAGAGGGCGAGAGAGAGAGAGAGAGAGAGAGAGAGAGAGAGAGAGAGAGAGAAGGGGAGAAGGGAGAAAAGAGACAGAGACGGGGAAAAGGGAGAAGAGAGAGCGACGAGGAGAAGATTGAGAGAGAGAGACGGGGAAAAGGGAGAAGAGAGAGAGACGAAGAGGGAGGAAAGAGAGACGGGGAGAAGATTGAGAGAGAGAGAGAGACGGGTGAAGATTGAGAGAGAGAGAGAGAGAGAGAGAGACGGGGAGAAGGGAGAAAAGAGAGAGAGACGGGGAGAAGATTGAGAGAGAGAGAGAGAGAGAGAGAGAGAGGGAGGAAGAAGAAGCGAGGCGGGAGGAGGGGAGAGAGAGAAGGAAGGAAGGAGAGAAAGGGGGGAGAAGAGGGGGAGGAGGGGGGAGAGAGAAGGAAGGAGAGAGAGAGATCCTAGGGCCAAAAGCCAAACTCCGGCGTTAGCACCAATCCAGATGTAGACGAGGAAAAGAGTAGGAGCCGCGCCAGGCAGCCAGGTCTAGATCGATTGTAGCTCGGCTCTTGGACGGAGGTGTCCTCTCTCTGTGTTTGGGCTGCCAAAGAGAAGAGAGGTGGGAGGAGGAGGGGAAAGGTGGATGGGGAGGCTGCAGGGGACGCCTCCCCCTCCTCCGCCTTGAGCTCGCCTCCTGCCTCTTCCCTTTCCGCGAACTCTTCCCTCGGGTGGGCTTCCCCGATGCCTCCCGGGCGGGCTTGATCCTCGGGGCTTTGAGAGCCTCCTCTTCGCCCTCGTCCTCGTCCTCGTCCTGGGCTCGGGATGCTTCTCCCGCTCCTCCTCGTCCGCGCGGCGTGGCTGCTGGGCTGCTGGTGCGGCTCGTGCCGGGGCTACTTCGACGGGCCGCTCTACCCGGAGATGTCCAACGGGACGCTGCACCACTACTTCGTGCCGGACGGCGACTACGAGGAGAACGACGACCCGGAGAAGTGCCAGCTGCTCTTCCGGGTGAGCGACCGGCTGCGCTGCGCGGGGCTGGAGTCCGGGGCGGCGCGAGGCCCCTCCGCGAGCCTGCCCGTGCCCGCCGCCCCGGCGCTGACGCTGCGCGAGGAGTTCACGCTGCTGGGCCGGCAGGCGGAGGACGCGGCGCGCGTGCTGGAGGGCCTGCGCAAGAGCATCTCCTACGACCTGGACGGCGAGGAGAGCTACGGCAAGTACCTGCGGCGGGAGTCGGCCCAGATCGGCGAGGCCTACGCCAACTCGGACAAGTCCCTGGGCGAGCTGGAGCACAAGTTCCGGCAGGGCCAGGAGCAGGAGCGCGAGGGCGGCGGGGCGCGCCCCGGGGAGGACTTCCTGGCCAAGGTGGCCACCGCGCGGGCCCTGCTCGCCGAGACGCTCGCCCTCTCCGCCGGCCTCCGAGACAAGTACGAGCTGCTCGCCCTCGCCGTCCGCAGCCACGGCGCCCGGCTCAGCCGACTCCGCGGGCAGCACCTCCAAGGCTGAGGACCAGCCTCCAAGGAGACGCACGCCCCATGCGCTTCGAAGCCGGCTTCAAACCGCCGCCGCCGGGCTGCAGACTCTTCCCTGCTGCGCTTCAGTGCTCTGCCGTTTGTGTCATCGCCATCCGGGCCTCCGGGAGATTCCATGTCATCACCTGTACAGCCAAACCCACCCTGGACCTTCCACAGATATATAACCCTCATTTTCCCAGTTTCCAACAGACCTCACAACCTCTGAGGATGCCTGCCATAGATGCAGGAGAAACGTCAGGAGAGAATGCTTCGGGAACATGGTCATAAAACTTACAGCAAACCCAGTCTTCTGTACCAGTTTAAAACTTCTAAGTGGGTGGCCAAGGAAAGTGGTCATGGAAAGGGCCAATCTGCTAGGTGCACTCTGTCCTATCTATCATCACCATCTGGGCCTCCAACCGATTCCATGTCATCATCTGCACAGCCAAACTGCTTGTCTTCCCTATTGCTAAGTGGGTGGCCAAGGAAAGGGGCAATTTTCCTTCCACCTTCACCCCAAGCAGACCCCAATTCACCCTTTGGTCAGCCAAACAGATGCTCGCCTCTGCTGCCTGCACAGGTGGACCATCAGGCAGCCAGTTGAACACCCTCAACTTGTTCCTGCTCCTTGATTCCTTCTCATTTAGGCTGTATCCCAGGCATGTGCCAACTCGGGCCCTCGGGCCCCTTCCTTTCCCCCCTCAGCCACTTCAGTGAGGAGGAGCAGGAGGAGGAGGAGGCGGCGCTTAGCTTAAGCGACTGAGGGGGGGAAGGAAGGGGCCTGAGGCTGTTAGGAGTGGTGGGAGTTGAAGCCCAAAACACCTGTAGAGTCCAAGTTTGTCCATGCCTGCTGAATCCACACCACAGAATTGATACCACATGAAGAGCCATGGCTGGGGTCTGTAGTTTTTGTGAGGTGTGTCTCCATCTCTGGTTGCATCTACACTTCAATCAGTTGGGTACCACTTTCACTGCCATTTCTATGCTATGGAATCATGAGAGTTGTCCTCTTACGTGGCCTTTAGCCTTCTCTACCAAGTGTTGGTCCCTCATTAAGCTACAGTTCCCATGATTCCATAGCATTGAGCCATGGCAGTTAAAGGGTGTCAAACTGCACTAATTCCAAGGAATAGATATATACCCCGTGTCTGTCTGGTCCCTGAACAAGCAAGTCCCAGGATTCCATAGGATGGTGCCATGGCCATTAAAATGGTGTCAGATTGCTATGATTGTGTAATATGGCCAATCTCAACACTTCAGTATCATCCACCCGTGCCTTTATTCAGGATTCAGATTATGTGAAAAAACTACTAAATGGCAATGAGCTGGTTTAATCTTCCAAAACAAATAACCCCTGAAGCTGTCCTTTCTGTTCAAATATCCATCTGGAGTTGGCTTGTTGTTGGTTTTCAAAGAACAAGAAAAAAGGAAAGGGTGTTGCTTTTTATCCCATTTTCTAGCACATGCAAATGTAAAAAGGCGACTAGTCTCTGCCGGTCAAAAGGTTTGCTTGTTGGATCTCTCACACAGATGTTTAAAACCCATGAACTTCTTGTGATCTCATGGTGCCAGCCATGCTTCATCATGTTCATCCTCAGCTTGGGAAATAAAATATATAGAGGGGGGAAAGAAAGAATTACACCAAAAATAACATAACATTGCAAGTCCTATGTGGCCCTCCAAATGTTGTGGGACTGCATTACCCATCATTTCTAAACAGCCAATGGAGAAGGATGTTATAACCCAAGAATTGCTGGCAGTCTATATACTTGGTGCTTCTCAGAGACTCCCATTGAACTCAGTGGTTCTTATTGGGTAGATATGTACATGGTTTATATTGTATACTACTAAATGCCTGGAACATCATTCATTGTTATGCCCATTTTCTCAATGTACATACAGAGTTGTGGTGATGTCAGCAGCTCACCCTGTCCTCCACCCACGAGCAGATACATGGGCAGTATATTTTTCCAAACATTTTATTACTAGTAAGCATATTTATATCATTAACTAGCCCTTGTATTCAGAGTTTAGCAGAGTTGGGCACACTTAAGCCCACTGAATTAACTTGATGCTGGATTGTGGTCAGTAAGTCTGAGAAGTGACTCACTTCAGCCAAAAGAGAAAATACGTGATAACAGCTTTTGGGAGTTACTGTCTCCTCTTTTCCCATTGTAGAGACGTGGAATTTCTAAGACAATTCAGTTTTTCAAAAATGTAACTATTAATAATTTATATGGGGTTGGTTTTGTTCATTCACAATAAACTGTTAAGCTTGGCCATTATTTGATCTAAATTTAATCTAAGTTGCTGAGTTCATGTGACTCATTCCTTGCTTGCAATGAGTTCCAATAACTGACAAAGAAATTAAAAAATGGTAGTGTTATTTAATTGATGCAGGGCCTCAAGAGAACCAAAAGGGTAACACTTTCCTTATGTTTCATGTGTGTTTATGAGGGAAGTGAGAATTCACACACTCCTAAAACATTGTCTGGAATGAGAAAATGGTAGCTATGAACTTGGCAATGTTCAAGAAATGCTCTAGATGACTTTGTAACAATATTTTCCTTCTTTTCTTCCATATTTTCCCCCTAGGAATGTATCTATACTGTAGAATTAACACTTAGACACCATTTGAGCTGCTGTGGCTCGTTGATATGGAATCATGGGAGTTTCATTCTTTACTCTTGTCTGTCAAAGAGTGCTGTTGCCTCACCAAACTACAACCCCCAAGATTCCATAGCACTGTGTCATAGTAGTTAAAATGCTGTCAAACTGCATTCCTTCTACATTGTGAATGTACATTAATTCTACAGTGTGGAGCAGGCATGGGCAAACTTCAGCCCTCCTAGCAGGGCTGTAACCAGAAGGGGCAGTATAAAAGTTCAACTCTGCCCTGAAATGTGTCAGGTTAAAAAAGAAACCTGGTTTACTCATAAATTGGTTAACCATATAAATTCATGAGTAAACCAAGTTTCGGGGGGGGGGGGTAGAACTCTTTCTGGTGGGTAGAACCCTTAACCCTCACCCTCCCCCCAGCTATGGCCCTGCCTCTGGGTGTTTGGACTTCAACTCCCAGAAATCCCAGCCAGCTTGCCAGCTGATAGAAATTGTGGGAGTTGAAATCCTGGAGGGCCAAAGCTTGCCCATGCCTGGTGTAGAGTCTCAGCCACTGCAGATTACTCCATCTTCTATTAATGACACAGATTTCAACTGTATGTCATCAATAAGCACATAGTCACCTGCAGCCAGTCACCATTTCATATAACCACAAAACCTTCAGTTTGCATGAAAAATACAGCTTTGAGTTTTGTGTATCCCTGGCAGCATGGATCTAGATTTCAAAATGAAGTATAACTGTTAGGACGGTGAATATTTGATATGAAAGGGCCAGTTGCATGAGCCAAATGAATTTGTATCATGGGATTATGAAAAAATAAGAAGCAGTTGTTACCAAGATACAAAACCCTGAGGCCTCTATAGAAAACAGTGCTAGACTTGAAGCAAGAACTACCATCTTCCCTCTGCCTTCCCTCTGCAAGAATAGTTTTAAATACCATAGTTGGAAGCTACTGTTTAGTGTAGCTTGGCTCCCTCCAGGATATAAATTTCCTGCCCATTGGGAGAACGCCCAGCTGGATTGCCAGCAACAACAGGAGAGTGCAGTTGGATCTGTTCTTCCCTTCGGATTAGGACTGCCAGAACTCAAAACTTAAAGCTGCAGGGCACTTCCCAGCCATGGTGCCCATTGACCCTAGTTCTGTTGGAGTTGCAGCATTTTAACATTACATTTGTGAAAGTAAATATGAATGTACCCTCCCTGTCAATAAAAATAAGTTTCTGGTTATGGTAATACAGGATGAGAACAATATCCAAAACTTTAAGGCAGGGTGAGAATCCAGATGTCATTGCAATTTCCAGAAGCTTTAGACAGCATGGCCAGTGGCAAGCAGTGATAGAAATTTTAGTCCTACATTTGGTCAACTCTAGCCCATTCTGCTTTAGAAACAGAGTAGAATTGTGATCTCAGTCCATGAAACCTGTTGCTTGATTCCACTGCATTCAGGACATCTCATGCCCAGATTTTAAAAAGTGTTCTGCCTTTCCAAAGATCTGATTGAACATGGAATTAAAAGAAGAGCAGGTGAAACAAGACAAAAAAAACCCATGCATTCAGGACAGTTGTGGAATTGGATCTGCCTTCCAGATGTTATATTGTAACACTCTGTATCGCTGACTACTATAATCAATGGTGAGAAATGAGAATTGTCCAAAAATATAGGAAGGAAGGGGGAAAATTCCTACCTTGATCAAGGAAGAAACACTGGGCAGAAACCTTCTCTCTGTGTCCTAGTTTGCAGCTGCCTGAGGCCAAGAGAAACATAAGTTCCCAGCAGTCAGTTGGCTCCAAGGGACAGTAGATTTCATTACATTCACATTGCTAAAAAAAACTGTTTTTCTTTTTAGCTTGTATCATTGCCACCCTTTGTTGCTTTTCTGCAATATTAATGCTTCTGTGTTATTGTTTTTAGTGTCATGAAACCAACTCTAAACAATATGTGATTTCTGAAGCTTCGGTGGCTGTGGTACAGATCTACAGAGCTGGGGTATTTGGACATGACACAGTCTTCAGAAAGAGTTCATCTACATTGCAGAATTAATACTATTTGGCACCATTTGAATTGCCATGGTTCAATGCTATGAAATCCTAGGAATTGTAGTTTAGTGAGACTCTGTAGGACAGTAGTTCTCAATCTGTGGGCCCCCAAATGTTTTGGCCTTCAACTCCCAGAAATCCTAATAGCTGGTAAACTGGCTGGGATTTCTGGGAGTTGTAGGCCAAAACACCTGGGGACCCACAAGTTGAGAACCACTGCTATAGGAGATCATACTAAAGATCTTGCAAAACTACAACTCCAAGGAGTCCATAGCATTGTGCCTGACTGTTAAAGTGTTGTCAAATTGCATTAATTCTACAGTGTAGGTGCACCCTAAGAAAGTTAAGGCTACAAACCCCAAGCTTGATTCCTTTGGAGTAAAATGGAGTCAATATAATGTGCTTCTTACTTCTGATTAACCACACATAGCGAAGTGCTCTAAATCTTATAGTCTTCTCTTCTAAGTACATCACAATTCTTGGCTGTTCTTGCATCCTTTCCTTCTCATGGCAAATTTTGGCCCTTCAGATATAGTTGACTACACTCTCAATATTCCCTTACTATTAGCCATCTGGTTGGTGTTGGTGGGAGTTACAGATCAAAACACCCAAAGGCCAAAGGTTCCCCAACTTTGTGTAAGTACCTTGCATTGTTGCCCTTGACTTGTTTATTTTTTTTAATGACTGGTGCATATAGTACCATATAACAAAATCTTGGAACATCTGGTGACCAACTGACATCATGATCCCAGACATATCTATTCAAACTTAAATCCCAGTGAATTTTATTTTTGCACAGATGTTTATAGGATAGTTCTGTAAAGCGATCTATTCTGTATTTCTATAAATTAGAAATTGATTGATTTTCCTTCCATCATGATTAAATGGACTGTCATTAACATACTGACCCATGTCTTTCTGTAATTTGTAATGAAGTACTTCAAGATTGACCCCAAAAAACCTTGTTATCCCCTTTTGAGAAAAAGGCTAAGCATTATTCGTGCTTGACATTGGGAATGTGTGCAGGTTGTGCATTGTTCAGTATATCAGTCTGTAAGAAACACCCAGAAGCATTCCAACATGGTTTCCCAAATACCATCTTCTTTATGTATTTGAAAATTTGTAAATAAGTATATAATTCCTTGAGCATCTTACTATCCTAGTTGTACTAGTTTGCGAGAATGGTTTCCAATTATAAGACATGGTCTTTTTGTACCCCCAGCTGTCCTTGCTGGAAATCAACAAGAGGTGTAAACTTTCAATAAAACATAATCCATAGGCATTGAGATATCAGTGACCATAGAAACAAATTATTATAACAGTGGCTTAATTTAGCTCTATTTCCTTTGAATCTGAGCTCAGTATATGTCACAATCCAGCCAAAGTTAAATATGATGGAGTCATATTTGCTTCAATCAGATTATGGTATTTCTTAATTTGACCATTTGATTCAAATTGAAAATAGATTGTATGCAACAAGTATGACATCGAAATCTAAAATATTAATATAAGCATTCTAATATTGTAGAAGTATTTTGGTACCATTGTGCATCTTTAATTACAGGTGATATATTCCTCCAACTAGAGCTTTCTAGTTACATTTTACCAGGGCAAAGATCACTCCTCAATATTAGTTTAGTAAATATACATGGATCTACCAAAGAACCTTGGATTCGCATCCAGGTGTATGCACATTGGACTATGTTGCTCCCCACTCTGCAATTCAGATATGGATTTTCAGGTTGATTAAATATCACTATGATCTGCTGCTGACTTCAACCAGCATTCTGAAACTGGAATGGGCTATGACTGTTATTTTCAATTGTTTAAATTCTATTTTTAAAACAAAAACCTACTTAATCGAGTATTTAAAGCTGTGATTATTTTATTTTAGAAAATAAAATTAGAGAATATACTTTTTATAGCATGCGTGTCTGCCTCTGTTATGTAAGCTATCGATCAGAGAATACCAAAGAGTATAAAATGTGGTGTAGAACAGGGAATGTTAGCAGAACAACTTATGCCTCTTGAAATGTTCCTTTCTGCACAGCTCTTAAGGATGCAATCGGTTTGTCATCTTTTTCATTTGGTTACCTTGTCAGTAATACCATGTTAAGTGTGCTTTGAATTCCAGCCAAAACCTGGTTAAGGGAGGTGCTTTGTTAACGTACTACTAATGTTGGGGTCTCCATACTTTTGCTAGCTTTTGTTTTGTAAAACCATTTTGTGTTTTTGACAATAGCAAAAGAGCAGGATGAAAAGTGTGCTTTTTTCTCTGTTCTAATTTTAACATTTCTTATTTAAATCTAATTTGAAGGTGATTTGAACTTCTTTGTTGCAAGAGGGCAAGTTATCTTTGTATTGTCTTAATAAATATTTAAAGAAAATAAGTTGCAGTTCTATGATTCATGAGTTCTTTAAACTACAGCATTTTGAAACTTTTTTGACAGCCCTTCAAGGATTTATGTCGCTATTTATAAAAGGGATTGCTATCAATCACTGAGGAGTATGAGTTAAATCTCAGGTTTTCAAGCCAAGATTTGTTTTTCTAAAGTTTGGTTTTAAAAATACAGGATTTGATACTAGTAAGATTCATAAATGCTAATGGTAAGAGTCCATGGAGATTTAGGATGCATGAACACCCTAATTTGACACCACTCTAACTGTCTTGGCTCAATGCTATGGAATTCTGAGATTTGTAGTTTGATGAGGCACCAGCTCTCTTTGGCAAGAAAGGCTAAACAAGGTATAAAGCTACAACTTCTGGGATTCCATAGTGCTGAGCGAACATTTATTAAAATAATTCAGAAGTTCCATTACAATCAGGATGAATCTGACCTTTCGCATATGAAAATAACTGTCATAGAATCATAGTGTTGGAAGGGGCTCCAGAGTCCCACCACCACTATCCTGTTTCATTGCAGGAAATCCAACCAAAGCATCCCCAGCAGGTACCTCTTTTTAAAGGTTTCCAAAGGAAGATACCCCATCACTTCTCTAAATAACTGGTTCAATTGACGAGCACCTCTTATTATCAAGAAGTCCCTTCTAATGTTCAATCCAAATCCACCTTCCTGGATTTTACAATAATTAGACCTGGTCCAACCCTCTGAGAAGAGAGCAAACCTGTAACCGCCCTGTCTTGTCACAGACCTTTAGATGTGTAAAGAGTAGGATCATGACACCACCTGGGAAGGTGAAGAGCTTGAACATTGTCTCCATCCTAAATATCTCAGTGTCACCTTAGATAGAACTCTAACATATAGGAAACACTACATGAACACCAAGCACAAAATACCTGCCTGCAATAACATCCTGCAGAAACTTACTGGCAGCGCATGGGGTGCAGACCCAGAATTAATAAGAACATCAGCCCTGGCCTCGTCTTACTCAACTGCTGAGTGTGCCTGCACTGTTTCACACAAGTCTGTGTATGGAAAGCATGTAAACATAGCATTGAAGAGAACATGCAGAATGATCAAAGGATGTCTTAAAACTACATCTGTTGATAAACTGTACAAGCTAAATGGAATTGCCCCCCACCCCCATCCTGATGTGCAATAGGAAATAAGCTTAAACACTGTGAAAGCCACCCACTGCATGGCTATTGGCCTCCCCCCAGTAGACTCAAATCAAGAAAAAGCTTCATGAGAACCACCACTCCTCTTAATGATTCCCCAGCAACAGCAAGAATAATCCCCCGGGCAGCTAAACCAGGAAATTCCAATTAGATGCCCCCCCCCCCCTCCACCATGAGGGTCTGCCTCCAGGGGCAAACCAAGAATGGGCAACTTGGAAGTCCCTGAACAGACTCAGAAGTGGAGTGGGCAGATTGAAAGACAACCTGGCAAAATGGCACTACCTAAAAGAATCCTCCATCTTGTGTGATTGTGGAGCAGAACAGACAACTCCGCATCTGTATGCTTGTACGCAATGTCCTGCCTCATGAACAGAGGAAAAATTGCTGGAGACTACAGACCATGTGGTCACTGTTGCCAATTTTTTGATCAAAAGACATTTATCTGCTTGTGCTCCTTCTATTTTTATCAGTTTTATACTAATTTATGCAATGCTTTGTGATACGAAATATATAAATAACACCACAACTATCCTCCAGTCTTCTTTTCACTTGTCTGAACAGGACCAGCCCCTTAACTGTCCTAATTCATTTTGTTTTCCATAGTTCTTAGCATCCTTGTTGACCTTCTCTGAATTTGCTCTAACTTGTCTGTATCCTTTCTAAAATAAAGTAGCCAGAAATGAATACAGTACACTAGACGAGACCTAACTAGTGCAGAATATAGTAGGGTTATTACTTTGCTTGTCTTGGAAACTATGCTTCCATCAATGCAGACTAAAATATTATTTGCATTCATTGTGGCAACATCACATTACTGTGTCATGTTCAATAATCCCAAGGTCCTTTTAAGGTCTGGGCTTTTAAAATATAAACATTTCAGTGCAGGACCTTTCTTCTAAAATACAGTGCTAAAACAAGAGTGTCAGTTTATTTAAGAGTCTAGACTCTGGCCAAACTATAACCTGTAAATTTTGCTAAAAGAAAACAACATTTAAGTGTTGGCTTGGATTCCATGAATAGTTAGCTTGAAAATGAAATAACAGAAATTTATTCATTCAAATCTTACTGGGAACTTCTGACACAATCCAGCCAAAGTTAAGTCCTTTGAAATCTGGTTTATATAGAAAGAAATATAAGTGCATGATTAACTCTTCCATGCCATGATTGACCACAATTTTTAGTTTACCTCACCATTTTAGTTTACTTTCATTTGATCCAAAAACAGCAATGTATGTGCGAGGAGAGGTACCCCAAATAGATCTGGTCTATCCTTGCATCTTTGTGGAGCACATTCATACACAGAGAGAGAGAGAGAGGGAGAGAGGGAGGGAGGGAGGGAGGGAGGGAGGGAGGGAGGGAGGGGGGCTATAGCTATTCTTACAAGGGCACTACATGGTTCTTATTGTGTTCACGTTCATATAAATGTAGAAGGACAAACATCTAATTATGCCTTCCTTGGGATTCTGCAACTTTCTCTGTCCATTGCATGGATCCCTTTGCATTTTTGTTAAATAAATTTATAAATGTAACTGTCTTTCATTTAGCTTTTCCCGTGACATTTAATTCACCCTTTCAGGTATCTAAAGAGTGTTGTCAGCCTGAATGAAACAGCAGTTATAACTGTGAACATGAGGTTGAATTTAGACTAGGATTGTGGGTAAAGAGGGCCTGTGCCCAGGGAACATTTATGCTAAAGCCCAAAGTTCCTGGGTGTTGAATGGGTTAGATGTTCTAGATTTACAGCACTCCAGCTTCATACTTTCCAACTGACCTGATTTGGCAGGGAAGAGTTCCAATTAATCCTCTGTCATCCCACTTTTCCAGGTGCTTTTAAAATGTTCCTGTTTATCTCTCCTCCTCCCACTTTTCCCCTTTGTCTTCCATGTACTTCAATTGCTGCAAACTGAGTTCAGAGAGCATAAATAGTTTCCACTCATTTAACTCAGTTTGGGGATAGGACAAGAGTGGTCAATATCTTTCCACCACACCTTCTCTGTGCATTATTTCTCATCAATAGCTTTTGCAATCTTGACTGCTGAGTCATGTGTCCATTTCATCTGCAAAATGTTAGAGGGAATGACTTGAAGGCACATGACAACAACAATGCAATTTATAGGATTGCTTTATAAAGGTCATTAATCTTCATTGGATTGTGCAGGGTTTCCATTTCTTTGACAGACTTGTCTCACTGATTTGTTTGATCATAAAAGTTCCTGAAATGCCAGCATTATTTTATGATTTCCTTCCTTTCTATATTGTCAGAGTACAAGGAAACATACAAATTACAGTAAGAAGAAACGGGAACAGCAAAATGAGAAAAAAGGACCTCAGAAATGCCAGGTTTTGACATATCTGTTCTCAATTATTCCTGGAAAAGTATTGAACAGTCACACTTCCTCCTTTATGTGAGGCTGGGGCCACCTATTTTTGTTGTTTGACAATCACTGGTGATTTATATGGGCTTTCAAAAACCTGTGTTTCCAAGGTATTGCAATCAGTGACAACTAGCATACATCTCAAGAGCATTTAAGCTACTTCCAAGTGAAGTTGGACATTTGGTGCATCCGTCCTAAATAAATGACCTTTCCAGAAACATTGTGGGCCCATCTTGTAAAATAAAATGATAGATTAGATGAACATTTGATCTCATTCAGTAGCACTCTGCTTATGCTCTTTAATTTCAATTGTCAGCATGAGATCATTAGTAAGAAATGTTTGTCATGCATTACATCTTTGCCACATCCTGTATAATATAGTAAACTAGTATCCATATTAACAGTTTACA
The DNA here is from genome assembly GCF_037176765.1 of Anolis sagrei. Classification (NCBI taxonomy): domain Eukaryota; kingdom Metazoa; phylum Chordata; class Lepidosauria; order Squamata; family Anolidae; genus Anolis; species Anolis sagrei. Next base: position 261,141,202 of record NC_090021.1, on the reverse strand, counting down.
CAGTACAAATCACCCACAGAAAAGCCAAACTTACCATCTTCCACACCATAATCCTTTGGAGAACATAATGTGGAACATTATGAGGAACTTGGTATAACCCCACATATAGCTACAGCTTCTAAGTCGCAATCTTCACAATTCTCACAGCTTGATAATGTACCACTGTACCATCTCAACCATTGATGTTGGACAAGAAAATATTTGGGGACATACCTGATTATTATGTCATATTTGTTATGTGAGGTAGAATGGCAAGATGTGAACCAAATATAGCCATGGTTAAAAACTCTTAGTGTTTATTTACCATTGACTTTGAGTCGTGTCTGATTTCTGTTACCTGTATCATATATTTATCTTGGCAGCATTTATTCAGAGGTTGGAATTGCTTTCCTCTGAGGCTGAGATAATTAAACTTGCCCAAGGCCACCCTATGGGTTTCCATGGTTGAAAATAGATTAGAACCTTGGTCTGCTGGAGTCATCATCCAAAGTTCAAGCACTAAACTTATTCTACTACATCAAAACTGATTCAAGTGACATTTATCCTCCGAAGTCACACACCAACCTCTCAAATTTTGTCTAATTTTTTGTCCTCATTTGTTTCATTTTTGGTTTTATCTTGTTATTTTCAGTAATCCTTGGTTATATTTTATCTTGTTATTTTCAGTAATCCTTGGTTCAGTAATCCATGGTTAAAAGCTTTGATTTTTTTTAAAGAAGAGACATGAAAAAAGAAACATGTCATCAAAGTATTCAACTGCTACTCTTTTTTATCCCTACCTACATCTGGACTACAATAATATGCAGGGGAATGGTGTGAGTGGAGAAGAGAATAGAATTGTAAAACTATTACAAGTAAATATATTCTATATGTCATTGCAAGAACATGTGGGGCTGAAAAATGGCTTGGCTCCATGGCAGTAGAAAACATGGGATAAACTAACCTTGAGTTAAAGCACTCCAGGTTAATTGGGCTGTAATGATGGCCAACCTGAGACTAGAAGTAATAAGTAAGGTAACATAATGGTTCACATTTCTGTAAAATGATATGGTGACTGTCTATATGTATACACATGAAAACATGTAACACACTGTAAAGGAAATGGGTTCCAAATTTTCATTACCCATTACTTTGGATATTTCTGTTTTAAAGTTCCATTTTATAGGTTTTCTGAGAACAAAGGGATAATGGTAATGAGTCATACTTTTGCTAAGTTATTATGTAATTTAGAAGGGTAGTGTGCTTTATTTCAGTTGGACAAGATTATTTTCCACTTGGATCTCATGCAGCAGCTATTACACATTTCATAGGACATATCAATCAAGTAAACATGGCTGATTACATTGCTTGCAGAGGGACTGATTCTGTTTAAGAATTAAACCTGCAGCTGCAGAATATGTTTCTAGCTCACAGTTTTTCTATCTTTACAAAATTCTTATTTTTGACTGATTATAATATGATACTGCACGTTGATGATGGGAATCTTCCCACCAGCCTGGAAATCACCTTTTAGACAGACAGCAAGCTATTTAACCTCAGCAGACTGAAAGCCAAAACCAAGGTTACAATAACATCTGTTATATAACTCCAGTATGCTGATGACAATGTCGTCTGTGCGCATTCAGAAGACCTACAAGCCACTCTAAACACCTTTGCAGAAGCATGCGAGCAGCTTGGCCTGTCGTTAAACATCAAGAAAACCAAAGTCCTCTTCCAGTAGTCACCAGCCAATACCTCTCCAATGCCAGAAATACAGCTTAATGGTGTAACATTAGAAAATGTAGACTATTTCCACTACCTTGGCAGCCACCTCTCCACAAAAGTCAACATTGACACCGAAGTACAACACTGCCTGAACTCCGCAAGACCGGCATTTTTTCAAACAAAGCAGAGGATGTTTGAAGATCGGGACATTCGTAGGGATATCACAATGCTTGTTCCTCCCAATCCTGTTATATACTTGCACAACATGGACTATCTACAGATGTCACTCTCAACCTCTGAAATGATTCCATCAGTGTTGCTTCCAAATAAAATCCTGCAAATCTCTTGGGAAGACAGGTGAAAAAATGTCAGCACTCTGGAAGAAGCAAAGGCCACCAGCATTGAAGCGATGCTCCTACACCATCAATTTGGTGGACTGGCCACGTTGTCTGAAAGCCTGATCCCCATCTCCCAAAGCTATTACTATATCTCCATTCACGAACAGAAAAAGAAATATTAGTTGATAGCAAAAAATTAAGGATGGGCTTAAAGCTAACCTTAAAAACTGTGGGATAGACACTGAGAACTGGGAAGCCCAGGCCCTTGAGTGCTCCAGCTAGAGGTGACCAACAGTGCTGAGGAATTCAAAGAGGCACAAATGGAGAGCAAAATGGAGAAATGTGTCAAGAGGAAGGTGTGTCGAGCCAATGCTTGTTGGGACTGCCTTCCATCTGGAAACCGATGTGCTCACTGCAAAAGAACATGCAGATCCAGAACAGATCTCTGCAGTCACCTATGGACCCATCACAACGAATCGGCCATGAGTGACAGCCTATGATGATGAATATCACATACAAACATATATAACTAAAATCCAGTTGCCAGTCCCAACTCAAGCAGACCCACTGATCCCATGTGATTTACACATGTTGACTTAGAATTTAGTATTGATTCAATAGATCTGATGTAGTTGGACTAGCAACGATTTAGATCCTAGTATTTGTTCCTTGATTTTTCTTGCCCCAAAACATAAATGCAGGAATACTTCAGTTAATGAATCAAATGTGATACTAGGCAATATTTCTTTAACATAAATTTTGGTATAAATAATGTGGAAAGAATAGGGATAGATTCCTATACAACAAAAAGAGCAGTTCAAATGTTTTCGTAAACTTTATATGCAAAAGCAACAGTTTCCACCTGTGAAATCAAACAATCTAGTCAGGTAATTCTTTCCTAAGTGAATAAAAATGTTTTGGACTATATTTCCAGCTCTCCCTTGTCATCTTCCCAACACCAATGCTACTAAAAATCTTCCAGCTTGACAGAGGGCAAAGAGAAAAAGAAAGCCAGTGGGCATACATTGTCTATATAAAAAAAGAACTTGATTATCAAAGTACCAAATTCATTTTATAATTGCACTTCTGGTTTCCAAAGCATTAATTCAGTTAGAACAGAGTACAGTTACCTAGAAACACAGAACTGCTGAATATTTTTGATCTAACAATGTTGACAAGTGAGGAAAACCCAACAGGGAAAAGATAAAATTAATATGAAACATTTTAAAACAATTAATGCTACTATACGTGACTTATGTCACAGACCCAGACATATTTAACATGAATTATTGCACAGGTTTGACACTTGGAGAGTCCTATTAAATACAGCTTCCAACATAAATATTTGATTTTCCATATGTCACAAAACTCAGTTTGAGTTAATTCTCCACTCTGGTTGCCAAACTGGTTGTCAAAAACTAATTTTCAAAACAGTCTTTTAACTTCTTTATTACCTTTTGGTAATAATTATTTCCATCAATCTGTGAAATAATTAATCTTTCTGGAAGTGTTGTAATATTTGATCAAGATGTTGGTGTGATAGCATTGTAAGGCTGCAGTTGTCACATATGTCATATCTGGTACTATGGTGATGAACAGACTTCACACTTCATAGTGTAGATATCTGGAGCTCCTTTTCAGCATCACTTGCAACTTCACAGTTAGCTCACTTCTGCATTTATGTAAATCCACAGTAGATTGTTTATTAGCTGAGAAATTCAAGTCTTCTAATATGCACATGAGGAAAAATAACACATTTGCTACAAATTGCAAAGCCATAAAATAATCACATTGTTCACAAAAGTGGTTAGACTGTAAAGTTTGAAAATACCAATACAATCCTTATTTTCCAATGTGTTACATTTATTAAAAAGATCATTAACTGGAAAAGCACCTCTGGGCATTTGTTATATGTCTGGACATTAGCAATGTGAACTGGGAGAACAGAACAAATTTTTAAATGAATTAAAACAAATTATACGTCAAAATTCTATATCCTGGGACTTTTCTAGTGGCCACCATAGTCCCCCAGAAGTTTGGCAAAAAAAATTCAGCTCCAAAATTTATCTCTATAGAAATGTAGAGGACATTTCACCATGTTTGGTGTCACCCAACTGTGTTTAAAAAATTCTCCTCAAAATTTCTCAGACTCTTCCCTGGGGATCTGGAAGGTCTGGATCTGCATCTTCACCCGCAGTGAGGGCATTGGTTTTCAGATGGAAGGCGGTCCTGGTCGGGGTTGGCTTGATGCGCCATCCTCTTGGCACATTTCTTTCTTTCACCCTCCATTCGTGCCTCTTCAAATTTTACAGCACTGCTGGTCAGAGCTGACCTCCAGCTGGAGTGCTCAAGGGCCGGGGCTTCCCAGTTCTCAGTGTCTATGCCAGAGTTTTTAAGGTTGGCTTTGAGCCCGTCTTTAAATCTCTTTTCCTGCCACCAACATTCCGTTTTGCATTCTTGAGTTCAGAGTAGAGCAACTGCTTTGGGAGGTGGCGGTTGGGCATCTGGACAACGTGGCTGGTCCAGCAGAGTTGATGGCAGAGGACCATTGCTTCAATGCTGGTGGTCTTTGCTTCTTCCAGCACGCGGACATTTGTCTGCTTGTCCTCCCAAGAGATTTGCAGGATTTTCCGGAGGCAGCGCTGATGGAATCGTCCCAGGAGTTGCATGTGACGTCTGTAGACAGTCCATGTTTCGCAGGCATAGAGCAGGGTTGGGAGGACAATAGCTTTATAAACAAGCACCTTGGTATCCCTACAGATGTCCCAGTCCTCAAACACTCTCTGCTTCATTCAGAAAAATGCTGCACTCGCAGATCTCAGGTGGTGTTGTATTTCAGTGTCAATGTTGACTTTGGTGGAGTGGTGGCTGCCAAGGTAGCTGAAATGGTCAACATTTTCTAATGTTACACCATTAAGTTGTGTTTCTGGCTTTGGAGAGGGATTGGCTGGTGACTGCTGGAAGAGCACTTTTGTTCATTGACAGGCCGAGCTTCTCATATGCTTCTGCGAATGTGTTTTGAGTGGCTTGTAGTGTGGCTTCTGAATGTGCACAGATAACGCTGTCATCAGCATATTCGAGTTCTATAACAGATGTTGTTGTAACCTTGGTTTTGGCTTTCAGTCTGCTGAGGTTAAATAGCTTGCCATCTGTCTGATAGATGATTTCCACTCTGGTGGAAAGCTTCCTGTCAACAAGATGCCATCGTGTCATCATAGAATCATAGAATCAAAGAGTTGGAAGAGACCTCATGGGCCATCCAGTCCAACCCCCTGCCAAGAAGCAGGAATATTGCATTCAAATCACCCCTGACAGATGGCCATCCAGCCTGTTTAAAAGCATCCAAAGAAGGAGCCTCCACCACACTCCGGGGCAGAGAGTTCCACTGCTGAACTGCTCTCACAGTCAGGAAGTTCTTCCTCATGTTCAGATGGATCATAGAGGAGCCACAGGATGTTCACAAATTTGTTAGGGCAACCGACTTTTTGGAGGATGCGCCAGACAGGCCTATAGCAAGGGGGTGGTTTTAGGGGTTCAAACCCACCCCCTCCCCCCAAAATATTTCATTTTTTAAAAAAAAAACCTGGTTTACTCATGAATTTTAACTGGTTAACCAAATCCCCATGCTAAGTCTATGAGATGCAAAAAATTAAGAGTCCCTCCAGAACTGTAAACACTATCTCAAGCAAATATTGACAATTTATTCACACTGTCATTACTTACAGCAATAGCCAATGTAGTGAAGCAATTAAGTTGGGTGTGTGTGTGTTGAATGCTCTCATTAAGGAGGCCAGACTTGGTGGAGGTGGTTGACAGGGGCGAGCTGCAGGCTACTGAAGGTTGCTCTGCCCCCTGCTGTGCTCTTTGCTTCAGAGTAGGCTAGGAGGCAGGTTTCAACCCCCCCCCCTGAAATTTTCAACCCTCCCCAAAATTTTCAACCCCCCCCCCCCCCGAAATTGTCAACCCTCCCCGAAATCTTTTTCTGGCTACGGCCCTGGCTCCAGAGAGCATTCCCCACCCTTCCCCACTCTGCAGCACCTAGAAACATGCCACAAGGGCAACTGCTCTTGCCTGCCTGGGCTCTCTTCTGAATGCATTGCTGTTGTGTGCCATTAAATCATTCCTATCTTATGGTAACCTCATCACTTGGTTTTCCGGAACAGGGAAGGTGTGATGTCCCCAAGGTCACCTCCTGAATTTCCAGTGGCGTGGCAATGGGGAAAGGGCCACCTGGGGCCCCAGAGCAAGCTCAAGAGACTGGGACACAGGGCCCTGGATTCAAAACACAGCCTTCAACAATATGCAGGAAAAGATATTCTACCTGTAAATGAGGAAGAACTTCCTGACAGTAAGGGTGTATCTACCCCAGGCAGGGGCAAACTTCAACTCCCACAATTCCAAACAGCCAGTTAGGAATTCTGGGAGTTGAAGTCCAAAACACCTGGAGAGCTCAAGTTTGCCCATGTATGATCTACACTGTGGAATTAATGCAATTTGACGCCGCTTTAACTACCAGGACTCAGGAATCATCAGAACTGTAGTTTGGAGAAGCAAGGGAGGCGAAAGACCTTGTGAAACTACAACTCCCCTTCTTCCAGAGCCTTGAGCCATGGCAATTAAAGTGCTGCTAAAGTGCAACAATTCTACAGTGCAGATGCTCCCCGCTGAAGACTGAAGAGCAAAGGAAGGGGGAAGAAACTCCAGAACTTCTATGTCCCGTGATGCAGTGCGCTCTAAGGGTTTGCTCGCTCTGCCTCTGGAAGGTCTCTCCGGGCTGACCTCTCCCCCCCCCCCCTCCCCTCCCCTCCCCTCCCCTCCTCTTGACAACCTCTCGCTGGAGCGTGTTTCCTGCGCCCGCCCGCGGCTTTTCCTTCTGCCCTTTCCATAGGCCGAGGCGGGACCCTGGGGCCGAGCGAGGAGCCTTTGCCCCGCCTTCCCTTCCCGCTTCAGGAGACTCGCAGGTAAGGAGACGCTGCGCCCCGTTTCCGCAACTTCGGCGTGTTTGTGTTTCTCCCACTTCCTCTCGCACACCTCTCTCCGGGCGGGCGGAAAGTTAGGAGGGAAAGCGCCAGGCCTCCTTTCCCAACAGGAGGAAGGAAGGGGAAGCCCTTTCCCCCAGGACTGACTTGAGCTGACCTTTGGTCCTCCAAGCTTTTGGACTTGAACTCCCAGAATGGCTGGGGCTTCTGGGAGTTGAAGTTCAAAACACCTGGAGGACCAAAATGTGGAAACCACTGTAAATCCAGGAATGATCTCTGATTTGCTCCATCACTTACAGGTTCCCCTTCCACATGTACAACACACAGCCATGCTTTGAGGTTTATATTTGCTAAAACGTGACTGAATAAGAATTTTTTTTAGGAAACAAAAAGTAAACAGCAAGAAAGGGGTTAAACTTCATCACACAAGAGAATTGATCCACTTTAAATCCAGTTTATGGCTCCTGTAAAATACTGGGGTTTGTAGTTTAGTGAGACTGCTAAAGGCGCCTCCCTAAACTACAAAGTCCAGAATTCTTCAGGAGGCAGAAACCGGATTTAAAGTGGATTTGTTCTCTAGTGTGATGAGGACATAAAAGTCTACTAAAAGACTTCCAAAACACTTTAATTTGTTGGTATGGTGTCTTCAAATGCAGTAAAATAAATTGCACTGGAACATCAGTGTTTTCATTTAATCAAAATCAAGTAATGATTGGATCGATAACAATATAGAATTCTAGAGTTGGAAGAGACCTCATGGGCCTTCCAGTCCAACCCCCTGCCAAGAAGCAGGAAAATCACATTCAAAGCATCCCTGACAGGTGGCCATACAGCATCTGTTTAAAAACCTTCAAAGAAGGAGCCCCCACCACACCCTGGATCAGGGAGTTCCACTGCTGAACAGCTCTCAAGTTCTTCCTAATGTTCAGGTGGAATCTTCTTTCCTGTAATATAGAAAGAAATGCCTGTGACACAAACACTTTTAGGGTGTTTATTTATTAATTCATTGGAGCCCTGTTGGTGGGGTTAAACCCTTGTGCCAGCAGGACTGCTGACAAAGAGGTCAGCGGTTCTAATCCAGGGAAAGTGAGTTGAGCTCCCTCTGTCAGCTCCAGCTCCCCATGCGGGGACATGAGAGAAGCCTCCCACATGGATGGTAAAACATCAAACATCAGGGCGTCCCCTGGGCAACATCCTTGCAGACGGCCAATTCTCTCACACCAGAAGTGACTTGCAGTTTCTCAAGTCACTCCTCATATGAAAAAAAAAACCCTAAATAATTGCTCCAAAAATATACAGGGTGTTTCAAAAAGTTGGACCTGATTTGAAAATAGATCTGCTTTGAAATTACCGGTAGGTCAATCATTTTGGCATTTTAAAAAACTACAATGTTGCAAATGTTGATATTTTTTTTCCACCACAGGCTTGTGAAATTATCTTTCCAATTTCAATTGCACATAGAATTGAATTGTAAAGATACTTTTGAACACTAATTCATCTGTATTGGTTTCCTAGAGAAAGGTCTAGCAAGAAACTTCATAAAGTTTTGGCCTGCTTCCAGATCTTGTGGACCATAGGGCCCATAAGCCACTGGTTGTGCTCTGAAAATCTCACAACTCAGATAAGCTGTTCCTGAGAAAGAATATGATTTTCTCTGGGTGAACAGATGGTGACTATTGGATGGCATATGTTCTATATCAGAAACTAGAGCTGATGTGGAAACTAGAGCTGATTTATTTATTTATTTATTTACAGCATATTTACGGTATTTATATACCGCCTTTCTCACCCCTGGGGGAGCTCAAAGCAGTTTACACATAAATAATGGCAAGAGTCAATGCCTTACGTTGGGCACTGATATGATGCCAATACAAACAATTACAATAGTAAAACCACAATTAAACATAAATCCCAATTAAAACAATACATCAACAAGCATTAAAACAATAAAACAGTCTCGTCAGTCTATCAAATGCAGTTTTCTATCCAATGACCAAAAACTAATTTGTAACCCTTTTTATGCTAATGTTGGAGAGTGGTCCCTGGTTAAAATGGTCCCTAGTCAAAAAAAAAAAAAAAGGTGGAGAACCACTGCCCTAGAATTTGTTTTCAGTCACTACAGTGGATCAAACCCAGAAACATAAGCATCAGTAACAAATAAAAGTGCATATTTAAGCCTGTTCAAAGAGTCTTCAGTAACTGTATCAGTTCATTCTCTTGGGATCAAGGCTTCAGTGTTAGAAAGTATATGTTTTGAATTAGCCAGGTTTGAAAGTCTGCAGCTTTTCAGGTTAGATGTTGAATTATCTTCCAACACAAGAATCCTGTGCTGGAAGGAAGATGGGACATTTCGGTTGCTCTGCCAAAGAAGAGCAATTCTGTATAGAACAGCAATACCTTACAAATCTGTTACTTGGCATCCAATTGAGCAAACATGTGGTATGTTTGGGTAGTCTTAGAAAGAAGTTGCCAGTGTCATTTTCTATATTTTTTTCCAACCACCATGGAATCATAAGGCCTTCTGCAAACATATTCACTTCATTTATTGTAACGAAATGCATGGAATGTGTTTACTGAAGTCGTACTTGAATGTGAAGGTATTTGTTGTAAACTTTGGTTTCAGAGTCTTCTTGGGACATGAGGTTGTATAAGGTGAACTTACAAATTGAGATGGTGATGCACAAATTCTTCGGTAGTCAGCTCGGTTTCTCCAGAATACATGGGTTGGAGATTGCATTTAACTTTGCATATGGCATTGATAGGATCATGGGTTCTTCAGCACACTGACTACAAACTGTTTTAAATTATGAGCCACAAGCATTCTTAGGGTATATTAGACAAAGAGCAGTAACTTGTGCAAAAGAGACTGCACAGCTCTCCCAGCTTTCTCCTTTTGAAGAAAAGAAAAGAGACAAAAGCAACAATAGGAAAATTAGAAGGGAAGATGAAACACAAGGTAATGAACCCTTCTCCCACTCAGAAAAAGAACCCATGAATGAATCAAGAGAATTGCACAATAAAATCAATTCTGGGATTTTTGTAAGTCTTGTTCTCACATGAGCATAGAACTTTCATTTAGGGCTCTTTTGTGGGGATTTGTAAAAAGAGACCATGATGTAGTGGCTTGACTGGAAAGACATGTGTCCGCAGCTAATTGGCTGAGCATGCCAGGAGCCAGAATTCTGGCTACTGTCTCTAGCTTGCTCTGAGACAAACGGTTTTAACTGCCACTTTCACCTTGAAGAGAGTGAAGAGGGCACTGGCTGGAAACAGCCAGGAAGGAAATGGTTGACAACTCTCTGAAGCCTGATCATTTCTAAGGCATGAAGCATATTTTAAAGACTCTGTAAAAAGGACTGTTTATTCTCTCTGTTCTCTGTAATAATTCAGAGAGACTGCTGTATATATATTGTTGCTCTGTTTGACCTTGTGTTACTGTTACTCGTTACACAAATCTGAGTGACACATTATACTGCAGCATATATTTTGGTTCAGAAACAGTGGTAAACCTTCTGTTTATTTACATTTACAACCCCCAACATCTTTCACACTGTAGTGCTATGGTTCCAACTTAATTACCATGGTAGCATCCTATGGAGTCCTGGAATTTCCAGTTGTTGCTTTTGTTTGTTTGTTTTATTCTCAGCTCTTATAACTGCGCACAAAACTACAAACCCTAAGATTCTATAGAACAAAGCCAAGAAATCTAAAAAAGATTTATCCCTTTCAATTGGAAACATTGCCTGCCATTTTGCGGCAGTGATTTTGCTCCCAAAGGCTTTGCAGAGCCATTCTGTTTGGTACAAATGGCTAAAGAGGGGATTCAAAGGTAATTACTGTTTGTGTAAGACAAGTATGTCTTATTTTATCATCCCATCAGCAGTTGGCTAATGCATTAGGGTTTATGTGCAGTTAACTGCAGTGTTACTAGCCATAAAACTACCAGTACCTTTTATATAGTGGACCTTCCTCTGATCTCTTTTAAAAGACTATTCCATAGTTAATTCAGTCTGAGCCATTTCTACATTGTCAAGGCATAGGTGGTCTTCCTGGTCAGTATGGTACTAATCTAGTAAGAGTATGAAATACTATAATGTTGCATGCCAAGTATTGCCTTGTAAAAGACTTGACTCTTTCACAAAATGTATAACCACTGCAGGAGGATTATTTAAAACACATTTCAATAAGGCATTTAAAATCTCACCTCATATATTATGAACTCCCACTTCTTCAGTGGTCATATACTAGCATCCTGAGTGTCTCCCTCTTTGCCTCATAATTTTATTCTTAAATTACGTTTTTCTATGTACACTAAAGCTCTGGCTGCCAGGAAATGCCATATTTTAGTCAATATGCTCTCAGCCTTCTAACTTGAATTCTTAATATATTTGCATATTAGCAGTACTGTAAAGATGCCATTGTGGTAAAGAGAAATTAAGGGACTGTGCTGTCAAAAGTGACCCAAAGCAAAGAATTAATGTATCCTTCGTGCTCATGTATAAACTCTTGAGCCTTTAGTCAAGAAAATCAACACCCAAAAAACCGGAGTACACTTATCCATGAGTCACTGTGAGAACCATGCCCTTCTCTGAGCAGAGTGGTGAAAGGCAAGAGCTTAGTCCAGTGGTTCTCAACCTGTTGGTCCCCAGGTGTTTTGGCCTACAACTCTCAGAAATCCCAGTCAGTTTACCAGCTGTTAGGATTTCTAGGAGTTGAAGGTCAAAACATCTGGGGACCCGCAGGTTGAGAACCACTGGCTTAGTCCATCCAAAAGAAGTACCAACCCCTTCTACTCTGTCAGCAATTGGACAGCTCTGGCTTTTTTGAATGGCGACAGCAGGCAAGGGTGGATGACCCCCTGAAGTGCCAATTGTGATTTCCCTTCTCAACACAATGACCCTTGATTCATCTACAGATCATATCAAAATCCATATTATTGGTCCTAAAACCTGCCCTTAGTCTATACCTGAGGTCAACTTATACATGAGTATTTATAGTAAGTCTACACTACATGGTTTTGTGCTCCTCATTTGCAATCCCACTGAATAATTAAGAGAAAATAAACCACATTATATCTGTGATTAAAACCTTTTAATGATAGACCACATGTTGGCACACTTGCTTCTCCACATTGTCACCACTATTCCTCCTACATTCCATGTAGCTTTGTCCAAGTGCCTAGTCATCACAGTTGTCCCTGCTGATGCTAGAACAGGGCACTCATATACCCAGTAAGATTGAGTGGGGCAATTCAAGATTTGTACAACAAGAAAGCTTGAAGCCTGAGAGCACATGGGAAGAGCTCCCATACATCATCCCTATATCATAAGTACATAAGACGGAATCATAGTATGGCCTCATCTACACTGCTATATAATGCAGTTTGAAACTGCATTATATGGTCAATGTAGACTCATATAATGTAGTCTAACTGCATTGAATTGCATGATATGAGTCTATACTTACTATATAATGCAGTTTCAAGCTGCATTATATGATGGTGTAAATGGAGTCTTTGTCTCCTATGTCTTCACAAAATTATTTGACTGATATAGAAAAGGATAGCTTATGGCTTCAGTGTTTTGAGGCCTGGAATATATCATGAATTATAGAATCCAATAGTTGGAAGGAACTACAAGGGCCATTAGACTGTCCCCTCCATGCAAGAATATACAACCAAAGTCTTCCTGAAAGATGCCCCTCCATCTTCTGCTTAAAAATCTCTAGAGAAAGAGACTCCACTACACTCTGAGGCAGCATATTCCACTGTCCATTAGCTCTTAAATAAGTTCTTCCTAATGTTTAAATGGACTCTCTTTCCTTGACATTTGAATCCATTGGTTAGTATTCTTGTCTCTGGAGCAGAAGAAAAAAAGTGTGTTCCATGTTCTACATCTCTTCCAATATTGCTGCTGCTATATCTGAATAACAGCAGCTATTAAAGGTTTGTTGTAGTGCTCCAACCATCCTTGAGCTATAAAAAGGTCAGCACAGCAATCTTTGCATACCTAAACCACAGCACCAAGATTTGATATCAGAAGAACTTGGAATGATGATTTATTTGAAATTTATTAGCCTATTTCAAAACAAGTTCTTATGCCTGGGATGGATTTAATTTGAGCATTTGCTTTGCGTAGAAAAGTGAGCCAAGATAATTGGTTCATGCATTGCTTCCTCTAACTTGCAAGGATTTAATTTCATATTTGTTTATTAACTTGTCTTTCAATTTTCAATTTCATCAAGAGTATAAGAGGTTAATGTCTTTTGTGACAATTGTGTAAACTATATATTATAAAATATTTTAAGAACATGTTGCCTGATTTTTTAAAATGTAATGTGGAATGTATTTGCTGTTGTAGATTATGTTTTTGCTCTGTAATGAGCAAATTCTTCAGCTGGAATGAATTGCTATTTTTTCCATTGATATTAATGGAAGCTTCATGCCATCCAGTTTCAAGGAAAGACATAATATAAATCTGGCCCAGAAAGCTGCATTTCATTTTTCTCCATAGTTCAAGTAATGTCAGCTTAAGGGAGGCTTCTGCATATGTCTTTAATCAATAGAAGTTGACATTTATTATATTCCTAGTCCAAGACCTCTGACCAGTACAAAGGTCTGGAAATAAGACATTTAAAATCTTTTTTAAAATAATAGAATGCAGGGTCTGCATCTGCCTCATTGCACTCAAAGAGGAAGTAAACCAAGCCTACAGGTGCAACCAATATATGTTATTTATGTGTGAGCAAATTTCAGTATATCTGGTCCATGAGATTATAAAGAGTCAAAGGCGACTGAACGAATAAGCAACAACCAACTCTCTTAAATGCAAGATATTTGGAAAAGAATTCTTAGTACAATGACCTCATTTTGCCCATCCTTCTTGCTGCACTCTTGGTGAGGCACATACAGATCCTACATAAGGTATGAGAATACTGCTAGTGAGAAAGACCTTGCTGGTTTTAGTGAGTACCCTGCTCTACAAAGCACTTATGCACATGCAAGGGATTGGTGAAATAGCAATATGCATGCAATTTTGTCTTGTCAAACAGAAACTCCCTTGTATATAATGTTTTTTAAGCAAACACACACCAATCATTTAAAAGGTAATGACTGGCACAGCACATATACGAGCACAAATATACCTCATATTTTCCTTATTATTGTACCATGCAAGTAGATAATGTACCAATTTCATACAGTCTGCAGTTCCCTCTTTTGCAGCTTGCAAAGAAAAAACATAAAAATTAAAGATATTTAATTTGGCAGTCTCTGTGACTATGAGGTAGTAGGAACTGGGTATTAATGTTGTTTCAAGTCTATTCTTAATGTCTTCTTGTGTATGTGTGCACGCGCATTTACTAATGATTGCTTCCAGCCAGCCAGCTAACTTTATAGAATTAGCGAATACTATAAAGTTCAACTTTATGATTTTTCCAGGAAAACATGACCTTCCAATAAACTAGGGAAGGGAACCATGCAGATCTCCAGATATATTGAGTTATATTGGGTTCCAGGTTCCATGAGTCCTAGCCAGCATAGACGATAATAAGGAATGCTGAGGTCTACATTCCAACAACATCTGGAGAGCTATATAATTCCCACCCTTCCTGTGTAAACTTTAGACTGGCATCATAAATGTGTGCTTCTCCATCAACTTTGCATGGATTCATTATCAGCAGGACTGTTGACATCTTGGGCGTCACTGGATTAGCCATGTTTCAACTTTCATGTGTGAAAGTGTGTGACAGCAAGCTGCCTGGATTTCCACTAGGGTTTTTTTTTTAAAAAAAAAAATCCCATAAATTGTTCTAATTTTGGTTAGTGGAGAGTTGGAGGCAGGTAGCACTTTACGTAGGTCCAGGTAAAATACAAACAGAGCTGCAGGCCACACCGAGCCTGGGCTACCTTGTTGCAAACAGGACAAATACAGAGGTGCCTAGTTGACTTATCATTACATTACATTCGATTACATTACATTACTTTACATGGGGGTAGTTGGCAGGAGAGAGAAATATCTATCTAGTAGTTTCAGTTTTAATAACATATAGGTAGATGAGCCATTGATTAAAATGCCTTTTAAAAATGCCAATTAAATATCTGCAGATCTATAGAACAAAAAAAAAAGGTAGGCAAAGAGCTCAACAGGATTCCCAAGGAATCAGACTTTCCAGATGTGGTATCACACCTTGTACGGGAGGGAGAGGTGTCAGTGGGTAAAGTTTTCCTAAAATATATTTCTAAAGGGCTCATAGTATTCAGATTGCTTGATTTTACCACAGTTAATCTGTGCTTGCCTTCCACAATCATGGTTCTGTGGAACACATTTAAATCAAAATTGTGCACTCAGTATCAAAATACATGTTTGCTCTAGAACACTTGAATAGAACATTGAAAATAAATACAGTATATTAAGGGAGTGGAAGAAATACCTTTTTCCTTCTAACCTTTAAACAACATGCTTTACTCCTACAGGTCGGAGCTGTCATTGGGGCAAAGGGACTTCATCTATGGCATGAAGATCAATCAAGAGAAGGTGAAGATGTGGACTGCAGTTGTTAAATATTTATTAAGGCTGAAAGTCCATCAAGATTATTCTCGAACTCTGCTACAAGCACAAAAGGCCAAGTTCAGTCATCTAAGGCATTTCTCTCTGAGCAGGAGGCCTTGGCAACATTCATCGGGGATAGCACAAGCAGTTCAGACCTTTGACATGAGTGCAGCCATCAAGAAGGTTGAAATTCTGGAAGCAAATCAGTTTATTTGCATTCATTGGGAAGATGGGAGTAAAAGCCTTTACCCTTCTGTGTGGCTACGAGACAACTGCCAGTGCCCTGACTGCTATTTACACTCTGCTAAAGCACGCAAACTGCTTCTTGAAAATCTAGATGTTGATATTGAGGCAAAGGATATTGGTGTGACAGAAAGTAAAAAGGTAATTGTATGTGTGTGTTTTAAAGCTAACTATTATACATTATTTTGTCAAAGGTTTTCATGGCTGGAATCACAGAGCTGCTGTGAATTTTCTGGGTTGTATGGCCATCTTTCCAGAAGCATTCTCTCCTGACGTTTCACTCACATCTATGGCAGGCACTCTCAGAGGTTGTGAGGTCTGTTGGAAACTAGGCAAGTGGGGTTTATATATCTGTGGAATGTCCAGGGTGGGAGAAAGAACTATTGTCTGCTTGAGGCAGGTGCGAATGTTGCAATTGGCCACTTGATTATATTATTATTATAATAAATTTATTTTTATACTCCACCACCATCTTCCCAAAGGGATTTGGGGCAGCTTACATGGAGACCAAGCCCAGCATTAAACAAAAATTTACCAGCTAAAACATGGTTAAAAATATACAACATTAACAATTTCATTAAAACAATTAAGAATGGCAAAATATTAAAAAAATGCAAAAGTGTATCAAACCACCCTCGACAGGAATATGGTGGGCATGATCAGATTAGAAAGGCCACGGCATGGGCTTGTGCAAAAAGCAAACTATAGGGCCGGGGCTGAGGATAAAGTGCGAAATATAACCTTCTCAGTAAATTAGGGCTGGGCATTCGTGAACAGGGACTAACCATCATTCAAATGCACACTGAAACATATCGCTTTTCAAATTAAATGGCCTTGCAGCTTCAAAGCCTGGCTTCTTCCTGCCTGGGGAAGTCAGCCATAGCAGAGCACTTAATGAACCAACCTGGACACAGCATATTATTTAAGAACACAGAAATGCTGGACCACTCTAACAACCACCATATCAGACTACACAGAGAAGCCATTGAAATCCACAAGTATGTGAACAATTTCAACAGAAAGGAGGAAACCATGAAAATGAACAGAATCTGCCTGCCAGTATTTTAAAAACCCTAAAATCAGGACAGTAAATAAAGAACAACACGGAGAAAACAGAGTAATTCCAGACATGAAACAATCAGGGCCAGCTAACACCTCCCAACAAAGGAGCTCCAGGCAGCAACCAGCCAGGCTTTGAAGCTGCAAAGCCATTAAATGCTAATCAAGGTGGCCTACTGCAACATCCATACTTGCCTCAGATAGACAAGAGTTCTTTCTCACACCCTGGACATTTCACAGAAATATAAAGAGATAATGATTCTGGAACATGGCCATATAGCCTGGAAAACTCACAGCAACCTATTATACATTATTTTATATTAATTTTAACCCATATCCTTTTCTCTTTTTTTGTGGCAGGGATAAATTATGTAAGGCTCTAATTTCATACACCAGGGATGTGTATATTCATTTCCTCTGGAGTAACTATATCCAATTATATTGTATACTAACAGCTGGTAAAATTGGAATCTGCAGAAATACCTTTTGGTTTACCACTCTCCAAATTGCCCAGTGCTGTCTTGAGATTTTGTGGCCTTATAATACAAAAGTAACTTCTTCAAGCATTTGGCAGGACCTTGTGGTAGAAAGGGCCAAAATCAGGAGTAGACATTGGTCCTTTTGGTCCTTTCCTCTCCTCCCTTTTTGTTTCTCACCCTTATCTTTCCATAATCAATCACAACAGTTTGGTGATACTACTCTGCCATCCATCTATTTGTAGCACTTCCGTATTTATGTCTGTGCATTCCAGTCACTTTGTGTTGTATATCCTCCTCTATGTTCTTTTTTTTCCCAAGAAAGCTGCTAAGTTAGGAACTTGTAGTTTTTAGAGAGATCTTAACTGATCAGTTGTATGAGGCTTTTGAAATTACCCATGGGTCACAGGTTTTCCATCTGTACACTCTGCACTTAACAGGGTTGTGAACAAGTCTCACTGAGCACACTGGGACTGACCTCAGAGGAAGTAAGTCTAGGACAGCTCAGAAAGACTGTGCTTTGAACAAAGGCTTTGTACCTGTACATTCAGTTGGATTCCCCCACAAGTGGAAATGCTCCTTCCCTCGGCAGGTAGCTTTTGAGTGGCTTGAACTATGCATCAAGTTAAAAAGGGAAGGAGATAGCATTTGCCAGCAACTGCCCCTTCCTTCTTCCTGCTCTCCCTTTTGTCCCTTGAAAATCAGCAACTGAGTATTGGAGGGCTTTGTGAAACAGCAGGGAAGTAGCAAAGGAACCAGTGAAACTCACCTCCTGCTCCTCCTTCAGCGAAGTTTTTTTTATATTTTATGCAATAAGGTGCACATTATATGGCCAGATGACCATACCAGTGAATTTGAGGCTGAATGGCTGAAAAAAAGATGTTTTTCTGAACAAGCAAGAGCAAAAGTCCAAGAAGAGTTGTTTTTACCAGGTAAGGAACACCATTTCATTGAATTGTACTAAGGCAACACTGTTTTTAATAAGTATGCACCTTCAAGTTACCTGTTGACATAATGTGACACTATGGATTTCGTAGGGTTTTTTTTCCCTGCAAAGAATGCTCAGAGGGGATTTGTCAATCTGAAAATAGGCCGCAGCAACTGGAATTCACTACTGGCTCCTCCTTCCAAGCATCTAGTGTCTTTAAAGATATTTAGGCAAGTACAGTACAATTTTTAATTGCACAGCCTCATTATTTTAAAATAAGTTGAACATTTAATATAGAGCAAGAAGGTGTCATGGCCAAGCTCTTGACTAAAATAAATGAAAATACAATATGTGTTAAAGCAAGAAACTTGAAGGTTTGTGAAAGAACAAAGAACTCTTTATAAACGTATGCAAAGGGGTCTTGTAGTGCTTTGGAGATGGACAGAATGAAGTTGATAGCATAAGCTTTTGTAGACTAAATCTGTTTTCTCAGCTGCAGATAGGCATCGCTACACTTATCTGATGTTGCCTAAGATTTGTAATTTTTTTATTCTAAAGATGTTTTACCCCACTCCTACCCTCCACGCCTCCCCCTAGACCAGTGTTTCTCATCCTGGGGGTTGGGACCCCTGGAGGGGGCATGAGGGGGTGTCAGAGGGGTCACCAAAGACCATCAGAAAACACAGTATTTTTTGTTGGTCATGGAGGTTCTGTGTGGGAAGTTTGGCCCAATTCAATCATTGGTAGAGTTCAGAATGCTCTTTGATTGTAGGTGAACTATAAATCCCAGCAGCTACAACTCCCAAATGTCAAGGTCTATTCTCCCCAAACTCAATCAATGTTCACATTTGGGCATATTGAGAATTCATGCCAAGTTTGGTCCAGATCCATCATTGTTTGAGTCCACAGTGCTCTCTGGATGTAAGTGAACTACAACTCCCAAAACTCAAGGTCAATGCCCACCAAACCCTTCCAGCATTTTCTGTTGGTCATGGGAGTTCTGTGTGGGATGTTTGGCCCAATTCCATCGTTAGTGGAGTTCAGAATGCTCTTTGATTGTAGGTGAACTATAAATCCCAGCAACTACAACTCCCAAATGACAAACTCAATCCCCTTCCCAACCCCATGAGTATTTAAATTTGGGCGTATCAGGTATTTGTGCCAAATTTGGTCCAGTGAATGAAAATACATCCTGCATATCAGATATTTACATTACGATTCATAACAGCAGCAAAATGACAGTTATGAAGTAGCAACAAAACTAATTTTATGGTTGAGGGTCACCATAACATGAGGAAATGTATTAAGGGGTCGTGGCATTAGAAAGGTTGAGAACCACTGCCATAGACATACAATTAACATACAATAATCTACAGAAATTATATTTGAAATGTCAGTCTTAATCTCATTTTTTCTACTGCACATCTTAATACATTCTTTAAATGATTCATAACTGGATCCCACAATACCTTAATTATTATAATATTTTCTATTTTGCCTATATTGTTCAATTTACAATTTGTTATTTTCATATTTAACCTATTTACTATATAATTATAGCAATTTGTCAGAGTCCACTTTGTTCTATCTTTCCAACTCTCACTAAAACAATCTGTGCACATGCTATTAATTTGTCATCCGCTCTTTCCTTTTGCTCGTTATACACTCCTGGTATTCTTGCAAGTAGTACATTTCTGTTGACTATTATTATTTAACATTTTATTACGTTCTCCTTCAATTGTTCTGTAGTATGCCTGTACTCTGTCACATTCCCATATCATGTGATTAAACACACTTCTTTGTTTCAACCATGCCAATACATGTCCTTTACCCCTGGTAAAAATGTGAAAGTTGTGCAGGGGTCCTATACCATTTTTGTAACATTTTTCCTCCTCGCTTCCCTTACTACAT
Organism: Anolis sagrei; assembly: GCF_037176765.1. Classification (NCBI taxonomy): domain Eukaryota; kingdom Metazoa; phylum Chordata; class Lepidosauria; order Squamata; family Anolidae; genus Anolis; species Anolis sagrei. Next base: position 261,121,015 of record NC_090021.1, on the reverse strand, counting down.
TATATTTTTCCTTTACTATATTACTTATTTCCCTTTGAATGTAATTTTATCATGGCATATGTTTTTTGTCTTAAGATGACAGGTTGATATGCAGCATATTACAATATACCTTTAGAAATCTACAATTTTTTGTTTCTATATGACAGCCTCTACACCAGAGAAACATAGCAAATTTATCCTTTTAATACACACACACACACATATCCATGTGATCTGTGAAGTCTTGCATTCAGCCCACAAATATGGAGCATCTTAAAGCACTTGGGTTACTTGGAAGTTTATCCAGGTTTCCTCACTAAGAACATTAATAATTGGGGGGTGGGGGATCATGTTACTCTGAACAGCTTCAAATTCACAGAAAAACAGTCCACAACTACTGATCTTTCCCTCTAGTCCAAATGGATGAGGTAATGTTTGTTTTGTCCTAGGGTGCAATCACAGTTGATATTCTATGATGATGAAGCCAAACATATTTGGCCTGTGCCTTGTAAAAAGAAAACAAAAAGGAATCTATATATTAGAACATGCTGTAGAGACACGTTCTGTGGCACGTAAGGATCTTCTGGTTCAAAGTCAGCAGACATTTCAGCTTGGAAATTTCTCCTGAAATAAGACCACTGGTGTTCTTAGAGGACCTTCTAACTCAAGGTTGGGCAACACAGGAAGTGTTGGATGCCAGTTTTCATATATACTGCATATTGCCATCTTTGCTATAGGACACACAGGGCATTTGCAACTGAATTTGACCCAAAAACCTGCCTCCAGTTTGCATTTAAAAGAAAACTGGACAGTATTCACTTGGAGAAAACCTGTCAGAAGCTTAGTAGCAGCAACAATACACAGGGAAAATCCTACAAATAACTGAACTCACTCCTTTATGTCTTTCCTCTGTTTCTTGCTCATCCTCTCCACCCGGTGGGCTACTGAGGAAGAGATAAACAGTCTAAGTTCTGCGGAAGCCTCCAGAACTTAGACTGAGGGCTACAAGAATCAAATCACAAACTATAGGTTGGCTAGCCCTTTTCTGGAGCAGTCTGTGCTTGGCTGTATAACTACCACTTTAAAGATCCTACGCTTTAAATAATAAAAGCTGATAGAACCACTTACAACTGTACAGAGAAGGGATTTATAAATGTCAAAAGGATAAGAAAAGAGCACAAGTTTTAAAAAAATGGTTTTTAGTTCACATATCAGGATTATCCAAGGACTCCTTCCTGGCACCACAGTATTATTTTTGGTGAGTTCTGTCACATCCTGTTGCCAAAAAGACAGAAGCTGTCCTTAGAACTGCAGCTGAATTGCTATGGAGAAATCCCATAAAATGAAACCATCACCTCGTGCCAGGCTAATCTAAAAGTCTTTTCTGGAGGAGAGAATGTTTACATGTGACCTGTCACAAAGTTGAAAACCAGCATCAACAGCAATGTTTGAGCTGCATGAAAGACTGCTTGCCTTTCATCATTCATCTCTTTCTGTTGCTGAAAGAGATGGATGTTGCACTCAGAAAAAGAAGGCCACAACTAAGGACTGTACTTATGGGTTAGGGGAAGAGTTGCCCCACCTGCTATAAGTATTAACTTTTCCCAAATTTTCCTGGGTCCATTTTTGACCATGTTTGAGAAAATATTACTTGAGCAGGAGGAGGCCAGTGGATAGATGGGAACATTTTGTAAGTTGTTTTTCTGAACCAGCCTTGTCACATTTGAAGGACCCTAATTAAGAAGATTTTATTCACATTTTTCAAAAATATTTGAGATTGAAAACTGTCAGTGGATTAAAGTTATTTTCTGGGCTACAAATGCCATTCTGGCTAAGGGATTCTTGGAGTTGTCCAGAAAAAGTAAATTTGCCAAATGTTGATAGAAATTCAGGGTGTAAATGGAATAAATAAGTGCAATAAATATTTATAAATATTAGTTGCATCATTGTCAAAACCACTACAGTTTTTCACAATAAATGGATGGTGATGGTAAATACTCCAGTCTCCCTAAAAATGTCACTTGGATGTTACTTGGAACAAGCGATGGATATTTTTGTGCCCAACCTATAAAAGTAACTACTTTGCAAAATCATAGGTAGGGAGATCTGTCGCACTCAATTGTATATGCAGCCTCTTGGATTCACTTTATGCCTGGATTCTATCCTATTAATTTTTGCAGCCATGCATAGATTCCTAAAGCTATATGCACAATAAACACTAAGTTCCCATGCCAGACAGTTTTATGAAATAGGTATTTCCTTTGTTGGAGAGTGAATTTTCCAATGTTTGATATGATTTCCTGCATTTGCTAAATATTAAGTTATTCCGCAGTATTTGAAAGTTTCTGACAATAGAGGTAGTACAAACACAGGTAAGATTTCAAGCTGTAATCCCCCAGGTGTCTCCATTCATTCAACAAGTTCTCCTTCTGTCCCACATCAGTTTCAGACACACATGATTGAAATACAATCATGAATATGTTGCTGTTTATGAATATCTGCTGAATATGGATAAGGGAAATCATTAGCATGTCCCTAGTAGCTTAGAAATGTGTCATCTGTTACAGAAAACCATTTATTTTACTTTTCCATGCAACCAATAAGATGTTTCTAAGTTCCTGTATTGCTGCTGTCTTGAGCAACACAGACAATGCTTACGCAGCATTATGCCTTATTTTTTGAATAGACAAACAGGTAAACCAGTTCAGCATCCTACTTCTGGTGAGCCGTCAAAAGGGTAGAGTAATGGGGACAGTAAAAGAAAATATAAAACACAGGAGCTGTTGTGTTCCCCAACCAGAGCATTTTACAATTCAGAAACTTAAATTTCCCCTGAGATCAATAAAGAAAACTGTTCATAAATGCTTTAATTGAATAATATAAACTACCTCTGTTAGCCTGGGTATTAGCATAATGTTCTTTAACCAAGTTCTAGGAAAGGAAATGGTTGCGTAAAGTCAGCAACTTGTTGGAATCCTCTTCAGATTTCAAACAGAGAGAGCCAAACTTTGCTTTCTTGAGGGGTCAACGTGGCCTTTTCCTTTGAGACGGAATTTTTTGTTTGCATATAAAATATTAGGAAAACATATGTGTATATTTATTTAAAAGATTCATTAATCAGATTACTGAGAAGTATGAAGTATACACATGCACATACACACAATGGAAAACTCAATCTTCAAGAGTAACATAATGTTCTGCATCTCCACTGCTTAGCTACAAGGCATTCTGCTTTTGCCAGTTCAGGATTATTCCAGGTCCTGACATTTCCAGGCCAAAATTTGATACCTAGCCAATGAGTGATGATGATATCATTAGCATTATGCATTAAGTTTGTTGTTGTGTATTCGTTAAGTTGCTTCTGACTCTTTGTGACCTCATGGACCAGCCCACACCAGAGCTCCCTGTTGGCCATGGCCACCCCCAGCTCCTTCAAAGTCAAGCCAGTCACTTCAAGGATACCATCCATCCATCTTACCCTTGGTCTGCCCCTCTTCCTTTTTCCCCAACATCATTGTCTTCTCCAAGCTTTCCTGTCTTCTTTTTTATGTGACCAAAGTACTTAATCTTTGCCTCTAATAAATATCCTTCCCTCTAGTGAGCAGTCGGGCTTTATTTCCTAGAGTATGAACTGATTTGATCTTCTTGTGGGCCAGAGTACTCTCAGAATTTTCCTGCAGCACCACAGTTCAAAAATGTCTAACTTCCTTCACTCAGCCTTCCTTATGGTCCAGCTCTTGCATCCGTAGGTTACTATGGGGAATACCATTGCTTTAACTATACAGATCTTTGTTGCCAGTGTGATGTCTCTACTCTTCACTATTTTATCAGAATTGGTCATTGCTCTCCTCCCAATAAGTAAATGTCTTTTGATTTCTTGGCTGCAGTCCGCATCTGCAGTAATCTTTGTGCATAGAAATACAAAGTCAGTCACTTCCTCCACATTTTCTCCCCCTATTTGCAAGTTATCAATCAATATGGTTGCCATAATCTTGGTTTTTAATGTTTAACTTTCTTCTTTCACCTTGGTTAGAAGGCTCCTCAGCTCCTCCTCGCTTTCAGCCATCAAAGTGGTATCATCTCCATAACTAAGGTTGTTAATGTTTCTTTCAGCAATTTTAACTCCATCCTTGGATTCATCAAGCCCCGTACATTACATGATGTGTTCTGCATACAAGTTGAATAGGTTGGGTGAGAGTATACAATCCTGCCAGACTCCTTTCCCAATCTTGAAACAGTCTGTTGTTCCATGGTGTGTTCTTACTGTTGCATTAAGTAGCAATGACATTTGCTCACATCATTCAAAGGAACACAAGCAAAATATATATTCCTGTTTAATAATTGAGACACAAGTCTTAGTTAAGCAGATTGTTCCCAGATCAAGGATGAGACCCCACCTGCTGTGTCTGTGAGAGAAGGAAAAAGTTATCAAAGTAAATGCATAGATTCCCTGGAGAGCCTTTGTCAGTTACATCAACAAATCAATTCGGCCTTGCAAACTGTAGCAAGCTGCTGCTCCCATAGTTTAGGTGGAGACTTGCACAGAGTCCTTTTCCCTTGCCTAGAGATGAATCCTGCAAGCCAAGAGAATTTTTATCTTTGTCTCCCACCTTTAGAGAAGCAGTGAGATTTGGCAAATCTATACTAGACTGTCTGCTTCATCCAAACTGTGGCTGAGGATGTGATGCTCATTTCTTCTGCAAGATAATGTTTCATTCACAGATGCGGTGATTTTGGTACATTTCCAATAATTCCTGGACAAAAACAGTATTTATTATCCCTAGTTGACATGGAATATTTTTCTGGTATTCTAAGTTATTATTTATGTTTTGAAATTATTTTTATTTTGACTTTTGACAGAGCCCTCAGGGCAGCTTACACCCATAAAATTATAAATAAAGTGTAACAACAAACAGCACGAAAGCATAAATTCAGCAATTGAACCATGAGGATGGTGAACAGAGAAAGATTATGATTGTTAATAGTAATATTAATAATAATTTCTTAACCACCTTTCCTCAAAACTTGAGACAGTGTACAACATAGTTAAAATACATAGATTAAAAACATCAGACGGTTAAACACATGTATCAAAAACATAGAAATAAGATTAAGATATTAATACAATACATGGATGAATGAGGGGGAAAGGGGGTACCATGCATAATACAATTTCTTAAGGAGGATCCAACTGAATCACTCTTAAAGGTGAGTTTGGAAATGCTCCAAATCACCCCTCTCAGTAGGTGAGCACACTTCTAAATGCCATGATAGGTCATATAAGTCAAATAGTCCAATGCAAGGGTGGGTGTGTGATATAAAGGACTGTTGGTCAAAAAATTAGGACAGTCCGAAGAGCAAGATTTGTCTATTTAAAAAACCAGTTCAGTTTGACTTGGTGTCCTTCACAGAGAAGCACAACAAAACAGTCCAAACCCTTCCCCCATATTACCTGAGTCTGGCCTCATAGCTTCTCCCTCGGTTTCCTATTTGTTGGGTACTGTGAGTTCACAATCTTCTGACCCACCTTAAATATGTTACCTTTCAGTTATGTGCATCCCATGTAAAGAAAATGGCTATTAAGCCCCATCTGTGGCATGAAAGTTAATATTCATTAGCATATTGGGCATATGTATAAGAATTCAAAGCGTTACCTAGTCAAACAACAGTTACTTCTTTGTCTAAGCCAGTTTTTCAGTTTTAGACATGATGGTTTCTTTTATCCAGCAAAAGCTCCTTTGTAACTCACATTAGTTAAATACATTTCAAAAAGATTATAATGTTACTGTTACTATTTTTTTATTGTTCCAACAATAGCTGCGTTCAGGCAGCTGTTTGCAGGGAACTATAGAACTGCCATTATAGTATAAAGTTTATTTATTTGCTTCATTTATACTCCGCCTTTCTCACCCCCGCAGCAGGACTCAAGGCAGCTTTTCTGTACAATATGAAGTTTCTATGCAATATGAACACCTACACCCTAGGAATAAGGAAAAATTTGTCCCCCACTGTAAACAAGTACTCTTCAAAATTTGGAGCATAACGACATCTCTGCAGACAACAGTGAGGGCCAGAGAGTGGTTATACCAGTTTTTGAGCTGATTTTTTACACTAAAAATGATATTTCTGCTTTCAAACAAGAGTCAGTAGTCAGGTTTTATTTATTTTATTTATTTACTGTCCTTGTATACCGCCGTTTCTCAGCCTAATTGGCGACTCAACGCGGTTTACCACCAAATATACAGTGCACAGTATACAATTAAAACCATAAAAAACATAATACACAATATTACACGAAATCACAATCCAATACATCTCCTAACTTGACAAGGAATATGTCATTCTGTAAAAGAGAATTATTTAATGATCTATGCTAACTGCCCACTTGGATGCCCTGCTTCTCACAGTTTGTTTTAATCTGCTTTTGTTTTAAACAGAGAGATCAAACCTAGATTTTTTGAAGCATGGCATGATACAAACAATTCCTTTTAATCTGCATGCCCTGATCAATGGTTTTGGCAGGAAATATTTCTGCCTTTTGTCCACAGTTTTGCACCAGTAGAGGCACTATACAGTGGAGTGGTATGAGAGATAGATTTCTCTCTTGTGGCACTCACTTTGGAAATGTTTTTGTCACCAACAATTTCTTCATTGTAGCACCAGCTTAAAATATGGAATCTGATGATTTTGTCCAGTATGTGCATATGAGTGGTTTTAAACTGTTTCAACCTGTCATGTTAAATGATACAATATAGTACAAAGGTAATACTGTATATACTCAAGTATAAGCCTAGTTTTTCAGACCTTTTTTTGGACTGAAAAAGTCCCTCTCAGCTTATACTCGAGTCAAGGTTATTTATTATTTTACTCGGTTATAAATACGTAATAAATGTATTATTATTATTATTATCATTATTACATTTATTATTTTACTTTATTATTGTTGTTATTATTACATTTATTATTTTACTCTATTTATTTTTATTGGAAGGGTGTGCAAATTTTATGTAAAAATTACAGTCTTATGTAAATATTCAAAAACATTTAATCTGATGCCTCAATTAATATAATTTTATTGGTATCTATTTTTATTTTGAAATTTACCAGTATCTGTTGCATTCCCATCATCAGCTTATACTCGAGTCAATCTGTTTTCCCAGTTTTTTGTGGTAAAATTAAGTGCCTCGGCTTATATTTGGGTCGGCTTATACTCGAGCATATACGGTATATAATTACCTATATGTACCTCTTGAGGGTAGAGAAAGGGGGGTATAAAAGGGCAAATAAATAATAATACAATATTTAAAATGAACAATTTTAACAAACATAAAGTTACCAGTTTTTCAATGGGAAGTGTGGGACTGCTTTTGGCTGATGACATAGTCAAGTTAATTAGAATTGTTGTTGTGTGCCTTCAAGTCGTTTCAGACATAGGGTGACTCTAAGTCTTAAATTTAGGTCTGTGACTGGGTAAATGTCCTTGGAGGGCACATCTGGCCCATGGGCCTTAGTTTGGGGACCCATGGTTTAAACTAATGAATCAAGAAAGTAAATAAATATCAATAACAATAAATACATGGATTTTATTCTATACCGCCTTGAGATCTATAAATAAAGCCTTGGAAATTCACTGGCCAAATCTTAGACCTCTTGAGAGCTCAGTTGGTACAGGCCCATGTAGTCTTTCTGTGTTAGTCCGACCCAAGGCACCTTCCTCATCTCTGCGGGTGGGATGTCAGGGTCTTTGTTCTGTTCATTTGCATTAGAATTAAGACATGCACTCAGCAGACTAGCCCTATCAAACCTAGGGTAGGGAAATCACACATTTCAATGCACTCTCCAGTGGGAAACACTTCCCCACTAGCATACTCACTGGTACTGGTATGTTTGGAACAAAGGGCTTTCTGTCTGACATGCTAGTTTTTATGTCTTTTCCAATAAGGCAGATACCATCTTGGGGGGGGGGGGGGCATTATATAATAAGTTTATCTAATGAATGATGCATTCTTGAAAAATGTGAAAAGTGCTACAGCTCATTGATTAAGTCCATGTTGTGTTTTGGCAAGGTTTTTTTTCTTTTTCTTGGTAGCCCATAGATCTGTTTTTCATCAGTAGTAGCAAAATTGCTTTTGAAAGACATGAATAGACACTAGTGGACTTTTCCCCACTGAAATCTAAGCTATTAAAATTTCCTGCATATGGTTTGAAAAATAAACACATTTTTCAATCCAACTATTTTGGTGCTGCCTTGGAAGAAGTTAGTTTGTGAGAGCATTTAAGGCATGCCTTTTTAGAATGTTTTAACAACTCTGTTTTCATAATTCATGGCCTTCGATTCTATCCTGTAGTAGCAACGTGGAAATTATCCTGAGTGTGGTTAATAGTGGAAACAATGCGACATGCTGAAATGGCAAAATAATGAATGATTTGAGTAGAATCATTGACCACCAGCAAATGCTGGCAGAGAAGACAATCCCTATTTAGCACTACTTAATAGACTTTCAAGATGTAGCTAAATTTGATTTTGTTTTTTTTAAATGGAATAATATTCCTTTTTGTACACTGAAAAATATTGAGCTCTAATTGCACAAATTGATGAATGGACAGACAGGTATGTTGGTACCTAAGGTAATGTAACTAGAGTTACAATAGAAATCTTCTAAAAACTGTAAACTTGATCCAAAGTCTATCTTTTAAGGGCCCATCTCAAATTGCAGTCTTACTATTCAATACTGCAGGTATTTGTTGTAATGGCATGTCATAATTGCTATGTGGGAGTGGTTTTATTCCATTTTCCACAGGTATAAACTCCTTTGATGGACTTTTCCATTACATTGAAGTTGTAAAATTTTGGTGTATTTTAAAAAGTATATATATATATCTCCCTCTCCACACATAGAGAGGAAGCCAAATTAGTACATATGCATTTGTTTTGGATCAGTATTAACCAAGAACAGATTTAATTCATAGCTGACATTGTGAAAATGTCTAAGAACTTGTGTTGATGCCATCAAATGAGAAAAATATGTTTTACTTAAAGAATGTATGAAATGGGAACTGTGTGTTGGATTCCTAATTATAAAAGTGTTCATAATTTATTTTCCCACTATATATAGGAAAGTTGTGGGTAGTAGGCACATGGGCAGCATGTATGGACCCACCATACACATCCTTTTACAATACCTATATAGGAATAATATAGCATTCTTTTTTGCTTAGCAGCCAGTTCATTCATCACTTCATTGGGAAAAGCTTTTGTTCTCTGCTTGGCTTAGTGTTTGCTCAGTTCCTTTTCAAGTTCTTGGAACACATTACTCATCAAACTATATTTAATGATCGTGGTTTGTTTCATATCCATGTTGCTAATTATTTTCCATGTTGTAGAAGAGTATTTGCAGACTTCTATAAATTTGTGGTGTTAGAAACTAAACTAGCTGTATTTATTGAAAACGGTTCTAAACCCAAAGAAGGAAGCTTTATCAGTGGTTCTCAACCTGTGGGTCCCCAGATGTTTTGGCCTTCAACTCCCAGAAATCATAACAGCTGGTAAACTGGTTGGAATTTCTGGGAGTTGTAGACCAAAATACCTGAGGACCCGCAGGTTGAGAACCACTGTTTTATATGAAGAGACCACAGATTTGCATCTTGGTAGAGTTTGTGAAGCCTGATCCTTTTTCAATGCCTACTACTCACCTATTGCCTTTGGTTCATATACCACCTCCTTACCTTAATGGGGGAAAAGTGAGTCTGGGGGCCCTTCCACACAGCCATATAACCCAGAATATCAAGACAGAAAATCCCACAATATCTGCTTTGAACTGGGCTATCTGAATCCACAATGCCATATATTCCACTTCAAAGCAGATAATGTGGGATTTTATTCAGCAGTCCTGAGATCACGGGGAGTGCCCTTGCAACTTCCAAATTTGAACAAAGAACGTTACTACACATGGGACTAAGTTGGAAACTCATTGGTTGCTAGGTGTTAACCAGTTGGAAGTGTGTAACACCACCATTACAAACATTTTAGTGTTTAGCATGTTGATTCTACAATAAGTTCAAGATGTTTGTTTTCTCTCTTAACACCAGATACGTCCTTGGAATATCAAAGCTCTTATTCCTATATGAACCTTCAGTGTAGCCAGTCAAGATTTGTGAAGAACTTCTGTCTGACATCCTGAAGACCTTCCATTAGCTTAATGACCTGATTCATTAGTACCTCTAATTAACCTTTTTCAAACACTGAGGGGCAGCCAACAATTTTGTTGCAAATGGCATCTTCATCAGAAGTGAAACTATCAATATTAGCTAACTTATCATTTTCAGCTTTAACTAGGGAATAATTGACATCAGAGATTTGCCAGGTGAAAAAACTTGACCCGTCTAGGAGTGCAGTAAAAACATATTTGTTTAGGCAAGTTTAATGGATGTTTATTTTAGCATTTTCCCCCTTGCTATTGGAAAGAGTTGCTGATTCAATTCTCAGAATTGGATTCTTGTTAATGTTTCAAATTTGTATATTTTGATTTTTTTTAAGTTTCTGCTTTTTGCTTTTAGAATTTTGCAAAGTTGAAAGTGGGTTACAAATAAATAATCTGACTTGAACTAATTTCCATATGGCACATTACTAGATACCACAATATACTGGTACAAGGAACTCCTGTCTAAGAGGCTTGGCAGCTTTGAAAGAATCTATAGTCTGTCTGTCTGTCTGTCTATCTATCTATCTATCTATCTATCTATCTATAATGCTCTGCCTTCTCTGATCAAGATATGGCGGAAATGTGACTCTGGTGACATATGGTTGTTTTGGATTGCCCAACTGTGGCTTTTGTAGTTTGTTCTAACTCTTGGATCATCATGATGTTTTGTGTTTTGATTATTTATTATTATCTTGTGGTTTTACTGTTATGCTGGCTTTGCAGAAGAAAATACTATTTTAACAGTAATCACATTTTCCTCTTCATTTCTTTTCCACCCCTTCTGTCACCTTACACATTTTTATGATTTAATCTTCCATTTATGAGAACAGATTTTCAGAAAAATACTTGAAAGTGAAAGAAATCGGTGAAAATTGCTTTCCCTTCAATTAACTGGAGCATTGCATAGTAGAACTCTACTCCCTGGATTTCAGGGTCCAATCCAATGTGCTGTGGAAATTCATTTATAGATGTATATGTGAGGAAATGAAAAACTAGAAGATGAACTTTACAGCTTGAACCATTAGTTGTCATATACCCCCAATGCTCTTTCAGTCACATCAGTTGTAAATTTGTCTTTAAATAGATTTGTTTGGCAAGTTTACTTATTCCAGTAAAGAACCAGTAGATGTGACTACAACATAACTTCCTATAAAGGATAATAAACATTCTCTGTTTTTAGAGGGGGGAGAAGCTTTTTGAAACAGTGGTTCTGTATTGAGTGCAACACATTAAACACTAAGAAATATGGAATTTGCTATGGAATTTTAATAAGGTGTGATTGTACTTCTCTTCAAGGATCACACTGTGTGCTTTTTTCATTTGAGGAACATTTGGAAAAATCAAGCAACTTGTCAGTCGTGCCACAGCTTCTTAGAACCACAAGGTCAGATATAAAGATAATTTGTGTGGATGGTTTACATTAGGATGTGTGTGTTGTGTTTCTTGGACTCTCCCCTTAACAGGCTTAAGCCAGAGGAATCAGACATGCTAGTTGTGGTTGGAAAGTGCAGACCTTGCAGATATAAAAAATGGTTGTTACTACTCACAGTCATCAACTCAGGGCAGCTTTTGCTGACTGCACAGTGCTGCATGCCTGCCACAAGAAACACACATGTGAGGCAACAAACTTGAAACAAAAAATCCTGGGTAACATTTTTAAAGATAGGCTGCAGAATTTGTGCCCAGAAACCTAGCAGAAGATCTGCAAAGTTTCTGGTTTTAGCCTGCTTTCCAAAATGGAATTTAATAATTGAACTGGATATGTTTCCTTCTGCCACATCATTCCTAGGTTTAAGAATGTTCTGCAGTCAAGGTCCAGCCACGTACTTTCAGCTCAGGTTTTTTTCCCTATGGGTTCTCTTGAATGAACAAGCACCATGGAGAAATGGAGCTGGGCTCCGAAATAATGTTAAAGCTATACTACTTGCTATGGAATCAGAGATATGTATTGGTAAAATACTTGTGATCCATTGCCCACATAATATAGCCTGCAAGGCAATACATTATATTGGGCAGAATTTCCCAATCTTTTGTTATACATATTTTGCAATGCACCTCTCATAATCTATAGCCAGTATCTCCAATGATCAGGAATGAACAAGAATTATAGTCCAAAGGTGGTCATGCAGTGGGGAAAGATGGCATTTTGAGTCAGGATGCAATTGAGGTAAAAAAAAAAAGGATTATATGAGAGTTTATTAAATGTAAGGCAAACACATGCTATTACCTATCCACTTCCTGCTCCTGTTTTGCATTTGGCACCTCTGGGGCCAATCCAGCATACACCATGCCAGATTGGCCCCAGTAGAGTGGATCAGTGAAGACCCACTCATGGTTGGACTCAGGAGACAGGCTGATTGGACTATGCGCTCAAGTTCATGGCTATATTCCAAACAAATTTGTTCCACACTAGTATTTCACAATTCCAAGAATAATCAGATTCTTCTAGATTCTGATTGTTAAATCACAAACAATTTCTGCTAACCCAACTTGATTCCCAATAGTGGAGCCTCCAATTTTTTTATAAGTTCAGTGTCCACAATCTTGGCATTGCTATACAATATCAATGCCAGATGTTTATTGAAACACCTGCCTTTTGCAGGCGTGTTCCCACAACACATCTGAGTACCATTGGCACACTTAGTTACCACTATAACAGTTGATGGTTTAGTTAAGGGCAATTATGATAGCGAAACAATCTGTTTGCTAAGATCCATTCTAAAACTCAACAACACAATTTACATCTATTCCCCTGGAAAACTATAACTATGGCCCAATACTGTGTATTGTATATGTGTTTTATGTTTTTAAACTGAGTATTGTTGTTTTTTAAGTGTTGTAAACCGCAATGAGTCGCCGATTTAGGCTGAGATATTAGCGGTATACAAGCGCATTAATAAATAAATAAATAAAAATAAATATCTACTGCAACCATGCCAAGGTTAAATTATTGGGGGGTTTTCAGCAAATGAAGAATATAATTAATCCATTAAACATATTGCATGGTTATAATAATTTTATGAGACAAAAGATGTTTATATGTGCAATCAGCATGCCATTGATCAGAAAAATGAGTATTATGATATGCTTTATAACTTTTAAAGTAATTAAACTATTAGGTTTGAGCAGATGGTTCTTAATGCTTTCTTCTGGTGTTCCATTTTGCTATTTCTAAAATTACATTACAATTATAACTATGATAACTGTAACTTCTTTTCTTCTGTATAATTGAAGAGAGTTGGCTATACTTTTAAAATAAATCTCCCCCCCCCTTCTCTCTCTGAATTTATTGGAATTTTTCCCTTCCTCTGACCCACTCACCCCAACCATATTATCCATTGTTTTTCCTTTCCTTGTGACTCTGAGATGAGCATATAAGAAATATCTATGAATGGTAGAATCATTTAATTTTTTCCTGAAAATTTTAACTTCTTCAACAGGTCTCTCCATGAAAAATTATGAGTTTTTCATGGAACAGTAGGCAAATTATCCATTTTCTCTTGGATAGCATTTCAGAACTGAATTTTATAAACTTGTCTTTTTCCAGGCTTGGGTGAATATGAATCAATCAATTCATAGATTTTTTTAAAAAAATATTTATGAAATTACATCCAGGCTACGTTTATATTTATTTATTTATTTATTTCACAGTTTTCTATACCAAGCTTCTCAACCTCATTGAGGGACTCAGCCCGGTTTCCAGCCATAAAAGCATATACACTCATTAAAATATCATATATCACAATTACAAAAACAACTTTAAAAACACTATATATAAAACTACAGTGGTCAGTCGTCCTATTAAGATGGATCTACATCAACTTCCATCCAGGGTCCTATGGTGTTATCTCATTCATCGAAGGCCTGACTCCACAGCCACGTCTTCACCCGTTTCCTAAATGTTAGGATGGATGGAGCAGTTCTGGCCTCCAGAGGGAGAGAGTTCCAGAGTCGCGGGGCCACCACCAAGAAGGCCCTGTCCCTCGTCCCCACCAGGCGTGCTTGCGAGGCCAGTGGGACCGAGAGGAGGGCCTCTCCAGATGATCTTAATAATCTTGATGGTTCGTAGGGGAGAATACGTTCGGAGAGGTAAACAGGGCCGGAGTCGTTTAGGGCTTTATAGGTCAACACCAGCACTTTGAATTGTGCTCGGAAGCTAATTGGCAGCCAGTGGAGCTGGCGTAACAGCGGAGTGGTGTGCTCCCTGTATCCAGCCCCCGTTAGTAATCTGGCTGCCGCGCGTTGGACTTGCTGCAGCTTCCGGGCAGCCTTCAAAGGCAACCCCACGTAGAGAGCATTGCAGTAGTCTAAGTGGGATGTAACCAAAGCGTGTACTACCATGGCCAAGTCAGCCCTCCCAAGGTACAGACGCAGCTGGCGCACAAGTTTTAATTGTGCGAATGCTCCCCTGACCACCGCTGAGACCTGGGGTTCCAGGCTCAGCGATGAATCCAGGAGAACTCCCAGACTGCGTACCTGAGCTTTCAGGGGGAGTGTGACCCCGTCCAGCACAGGCTGTAACCCCGTACCCTGTTCGGTCTTACGACTGAGCAGGAGTACCTCTGTCTTGTCTGGATTTAGTTTCAATCTGTTGTCCCTCATCCAGTCCAAGACAGCGGCCAAGCACCGGTTCATGACCAATATAAGGTATATATTGAACATAAATGAATCTTGAGTCTAGACATGGGTCCCACCTCCGTGGTATGTCATTATATACATACCGTATGTGCAAACACTGGTATTGCAAAATCCAAAAATATATCTGAAATCCAAAACACTTCTAATCCTAAGCATTTCGGATAAGGGATATTCGACATGTATTTAGACTAAAGGCACGCACACACTGCTCATGATCTAGCATCAGTTAGGCTCTTTGTAATGTCACCAAAAGTAAATAAATAGATCTCTAGTTATTTCGTTGCATGTTCTTGGGAAAGCACATGACAACAGGGCTTCATATATCCATGAGAAAAGCCTGACAGGGCAAGAGAAGGAATTCATTTAATCCAACAACCTGTTTGCAACACTAGCTAGTCAAATGCTTTTGAAAAAGCAGCCTTGAGATATATTTTTTTTACTATGAGATGTCTTCCCTTGTGATCTATCTGCCTCTGTCTTCTCATTTACTCCCATCACACATTGTACGCTTGATACTTAATGTGGATTGCTTATGACCTAGTAGGAATCCATTTGTTTAATGTATTGTTTAATGGAAGATGGACACAAAGTTGTAGGCACTGTGTAAGCAATTCTGTTTTGAAGCTCAGCTTGTTTGTCTTGACAGGAACTGCTGCAATCTTTCTAGGTCTTCAAGGGATAATGGGGAAATTCAGTTGAAGACAGGAATGGACAAAAACTGATT
The DNA here is from genome assembly GCF_037176765.1 of Anolis sagrei. Lineage (NCBI taxonomy): Eukaryota > Metazoa > Chordata > Lepidosauria > Squamata > Anolidae > Anolis > Anolis sagrei. Next base: position 261,105,472 of record NC_090021.1, on the reverse strand, counting down.
TCTAGGCTGAAACTATCAGTAGCGGGAATATCAAGTGGTGAGAAATGCTGGGAGTTGTAGTCCAGGAACATCCTGTGTGCCATACTTTGCCTAGCCTTCTTCTAAGGAATATTTTAAATCACATGGCATGTACATCAGTTTCATGTTAGAAGCAGTTATTACTTCTGTAGCATTGCCTTTTTGCTATCATGTGTCTCCACACTGAGAAATCATGCAGCTTTTTTATCCAGAAGAGGCAGCTCCCATGTCCAAGATCTTAGTTGGTCATCTCTGAGGAACTCATTCTGTTTCTTCCATTAAATGCTTCCTGGTTGCATTGTTTTTAACTTTTATTACTTCCTGTTATAAGTGCTGCTGCAAGAGCAATTAGTTTTTTTTTGTTTTTTGTTTTTTTGCTAGCTGAGAGAAAGACGTTGGTAGCATATGCTTTTGTAGAGTGAGACTGTTTCCTCAGATGCATGGAGTGAAGTTCTTGGAAACAGACCTTAGAGACAGACTGTGTGAATAGCCATGCAAATGGTGGATGTGGTGATAAGGTGAAAAATTCAGTTTTAATTGTGCCCTTTGGGTGTAGGGTGCCAGAAAGCCATTGTCTCTGTTCAACCCATTGTCGATGTATTTGAGTTTGTGGGTGTATTCCAATTTCTCTGGGGTTTTTTCTATTTTCCTTTGTACTGTTTTTATGTCCAAGGACAGCTATTCTGAAGTCACAGATGGGATGCCCAGGAAGATTAAAGCATTCTGAAATATGACTTTGTAAATTCCCATTCTTAATGTCTGATTTATGTCAATTTATCCTCTGGCACAGAGACTGGCAAGGTTGACAGTCTAGAATGCTGAAGGGCATTGTTGACAGATGATGGTATACAGCATATCACATTACATCATGAGCAAGTAAAAGTACATCTAATATTGTTGGTAATGTTGTTAGGCCCCGTGATTATATTTCCAAGTAGATGGGTGAACAGAGTTGGTATACTGGGTCTGTTCTTAGATACTTTGCTTTGTGTACCTGAGAAAGTAGACTTAGTCTACAAAAGCATATGCTACCAACCTCTTTCCCTCAGTTAATCTCTAAGGTGCTACAAAATCCCTTTGCATACTGATATTCAAGACTAACATGGCTACATCTTTGTATACTAGCCTTTCACATGTTCCTGACTTGTGTCTTGCATTTGCTCCTTGATATAATTTCCTATAATGAAAGAAAGGACTTTACTTCCTTATTGCCCCTAATTTTTTCCTTTTTATAATGGCACAGTTGTAAGCAAAAAGAAATCTGCAAAGCCCTTTCACTGGCCATTTAAGTCTTAGTCATCAGTAATCGTGCAGTGTGGCATTCAACAAAAAACAATAAAAGGGCAAATCTCACAAGGTCTTCAGCAAAGGCATGATTGACAAGTGAAAAATCTCAGCAGTGATTAACCAATTCGTATAGGAGAGACTGCCACTGCACTTGCATTGCACAAATTGGTTTTGTTCAGATGGAAAGCCTAAATATGACCACAACCTCTGGGGATTCTTGCCACAGATGCAGGTGAACGGAGAGAATGCTTCTAGAACATTTTATACAGCCTGAAAAACCTACAAGAATCTTATAATCAGGCTATCAACAGCATAAATATAAAAAACGAATAGACTGCAACAAGCAGACAGAAGAATGAAATGTAGAGCCTTTGAGCTGTACTAATTAAAAAAATCTTGTAAGACATGGATCTGTACTTCATCAGATACAGAGCTTGCAGGGTACAGGACAGGTTGCGTGGCAGCTCTTTTCTCCCTGTGCTCCACTGCCACTACCTGCCTTCACCATCTGCTGTCTGAGATAACTGCATCAATCTGCCCATTAGGGTTGTGCTTTCAGGGTAAACCTTGACCCATTTCATGTCCTGGTTTTTGGTGGGGATCCCGATCTGTTTTTTGGGAGTCTCCCAAAATCAGTAGGGCAGATATCTGTTTTCGCTCTGGGGCACCAAAAGATCAGTTTTCTGTCAGCCCATTATGGGGGTGGCTTCCCAGGCTCCCCTTCCTATCATTTGATGCTGTTTTACACTAGAGGAGAGGTGCTCAGCTGCAGGCAGGCGCAAACTTTCTGGGCCTGCACGCCAAACATGCACTCTCTCTTTCCAAGGCAAGGAAGCATGGAGTGCCATGTGCTCACGAAAGCAGAGGGAAGCCGATGATTGGCTTCTGCTTGCTTTCATGTCAAGCAAGGTTTTGTGTTAGGGGCCCCCTTCTCGTTACATGCTCCTGAAGGTGCCTGATGTGCCGCAGGTACCGAAGGAAATGGGATCGACACACAACCCTACTTACTGCCCATTGCTAGAATCAGGCTCATAGTAATCAGCATGAGGAAATAAACCCAACATATCAAGAAAAAATAGGGATACTATGAGTATGAATTCATTCCATTTAACTCTAGACTAAGTAAATCTATGTAATTTGTACTTTTTTTGAAATATGATTTTTACAGATCGTCAGTGTTGGGGTTCTGATCTTCACCTTCCAACAATGGCCTTTGAAGAGGTCCTGCATAGTGACACAAGTGCATATAAATGGTTGACCACCCTTAAAAAGATGGGAATCGTACTGCTAACAGGAGCTGCTAGTAGACAGGGAGAGCTGCTTAAACTAGGGCAACGAATTGGATTCCTCCGCCTGACATTTTACGGGTGAGTTAAAATGTTTATGCATTCTTGTGCTTCAGAAGTATATCCTAGTGGACATCTCAGAATACTGCATCATTGGTTAATTTTTACAAGAACATTCTATTACTCTGATTTACATTGGTAATACTAATGCAGCCCAAAAAGGTTCAAATGAAAGTAAAACGTTCCAGCCAATTCAAATCCTCCTTGGGATGGATCAGTTTTTTATTCTTTGTTTTCTTTGACAGTTTACCTTTCCAGTAATTTCAGCAACAGCAAAGGTATTTACTATTACTGAAAAGGTAATTCGGAAAAACACTCCAATAGTCTAATGCTTGTTCATTTTAAGTAATATGTTATAATTTATTTATTTTGTATTTGAAACTGTTTTGATTTTACTTGTATGCTGTCTTGAAACAGACAGGCATAGAGAGAGAACTGGATAGAAATATTTTAATAAATAAATATGCTTTATTATCCAAGGAGGCTAGGGGTTCCCCTTCTAATCCAATTAGCAGAAGATCCACCTGTGTTTGTGCCAATACTGGAGGATTTGCTTCTTTAAGGACCACTATTATATTCGGACCCTTACTGGTTGAGACCACTTGGAAACTGAGTGCAATAACTGGAGGATTATTTGTCGCTGGTAATAGACACCAAATTGGTACAGAGTTGTTCTTTAATTAATGACATGTGAATGACATTCAAATGATGGTTACAGATGAATGGTATGATGTTGCATGGGATGAGACCTCCTAAATGTTCCACAAACCATTTTTAAAAAACCTTTCAGCTGAACACATTAAGGAAAGAAATGACTTCCTTAGCAGCAGTATTGAAGTTAGAAGGTATGTTATTAGCAGTGATCCCCATTTCAAGAGAGTTCTTGGAGTATGACATGGAAGTGTCTACTAGCAGTCCAACATAGAACTTGAATTTATTAAGAATCAAAATTCACTTGTGAGCAATCCATTTGAACCCTTGGGGTAGGCATCAAAATGAATTATGATATACATAATCTCATTTATTGCATTTTTGTGCTGTCTTTCTCCTCTTGAGGGACCTAAAGCTGCTCACAAGCAATAAAGCAATTTTCCGAGTGACAATAACTTCGGCTTGACAAGTATCATAATTAGTGGCACTGTCCATGAATGAGAACTTATATCAGTATTCAAGAGTGAACTGACTTTAACTTTGGATCCAACTTTTCTGCCTAATTTGCTTTCCAGTTCATCCGTAACAATTCGGGTTATTTATCTGCCAATTCTTTGTCCAAAATCATCAAAATCTTCCCAACTTGGAAATAAATGGTATACTTTTATGATATGTACAAGAGAAATAGACATTTATTCAAGACAGACTCAAAGTTTGAATCATACTGAAGCTCTCTCTGTGTCATTTAATCCCCACATAGTAAAAAACCGGGCTACAAAAATGTAATTTCAAAATGGATAAAGGTACATATTTTTCTATGCTATGACTGTATGAGAGTTCACAGATCATTGCAGGTTTAGGCACATTTAGTTAGATCAAAGGCAACCTCCTGAGCATTCATAACCAGTATAGACTTAGAGAAGATTTGCAGAGTGGCAGACATCAATCCAGAGTGACATCAATACGGGGGAGGGGGACAACAGCCTTGCGAACACTACTTTACCCATAATGTCTAGGAATCGCCAGAAGGCTAAACGGAGGGCTGCACAAACACAACAAGGACCAAGTACCAAAAGCACAATAATCCCAATTAAACAGTTCAAGGGAAGATCTCAGGGGCTCACATGTCTCTACACTAATGCACAGAGCATGGGAAATAAACAAGACGAACTCCAACTTTTAGCACAACACCACAAATATGATATCATAGGGATCACTGAAACCTGGTGGGATGACTCCTATCGCTGGAATGTAGATATCGAGGGGTATAACCTCTTTCACAGAAACCGAACAAAGGGGAGAGGAGGCGGAGTAGCCTTATATGTCAAAAACTCTTATGCTGCAGAAGAGATTCAAGACAGCAATCTGGGAAACCAGCTTGAAATCATCTGGATAAGAATTAAGGGAACTGGGACTCAAAAAGATGTCGTTGTAGGCGTCTACTACAGACCCCCAAGCCAGGAGGAAGAATTTGAAGTCTTCTGCCAACAGTTGACCAAACAGGCACAGAGAAGAGATGTAGTAGTCATGGGCGATTTCAACTATCCCGATATTTGCTGGAAAACAAACTCGGCCAAGAGTACAAGGTCCAACAAATTCCTCGCTTGCCTTGCAGACAATTTCATGGTCCAGAAGGTAGAAGAGGCAACAAGGGGATTGGCTACTCTTGATCTCATCCTAACAAATGCGGAGGACCTGATCGATGCGGTCGAAGTGGTAGGATCCTTAGGGGCAAGTGACCATGTGCTCCTGCAATTTGAGGTACAAAGGAAGGCCGAAACTAAGACAAGTCAAACCCGCATTTTGGACTTTAGGAGAGCTGATTTCCAAAAAATGAAGGAAACGCTGAGCAGCATTCCGTGGACACAGATACTAAAAGACAAGGGAGTTACGGATGGATGGGAATTTCTCAAGAGTGAAATACTCAAGGCGCAATTGCAAACCGTGCCAACAAAGAGAAAAAATAGGACAAGTGCAAAGAAGCCAGAATGGATGTCCAAAGAACTTCTAACTGTGCTAAGACACAAAAGAGACATGCACAAGAAGTGGAAAAAGGGAGAAATCACCAAAGAAGAATTCAAACAAATAGCCAACACCTGTAGGGAAAAGGTCCGCAAAGCTAAAGCAAAAAACGAGCTCAGACTTGCCAGGGACATTAAAAACAACAAAAAGGGCTTCTATTCTTATGTCAGTAGAAAAAGGAAAAACAAGGAGGCGATAGGACCTCTTCGAGGAGAAGATGGGGCAATGCTGACAGGGGACAGGGAAAAGGCAGAACTACTTAATGCCTTCTTTGCCTCGGTCTTCTCACAAAAAGAGAGTCTTCAACCTCAGCAAGATGGAGTGGATGAGGGATTGGAGGACATCCAACCCCAAATTGGGAAAGAAGTCGTCCAGGAATACCTGGCTGCTCTTAAGGACATCATCCTGATGGGTTCATTAACATAACCAATTACAGATCAACCTAACTGTAGTTTTGCCTTGCTCATGTTTGACTAGTTTGTTTGCCTTAAAGAGTGTCCATCTTTCTAGAAATGCCTGAACTCATTTTAATGAAAAAGTCTCTTTTTCCTGGAAATGACTCCCCTAACCTTTAAGGAAGGCATGGGCAAACTTCATTATACATCTACCCTCCTATAAAACAGATCTATTGCAATCTGTGAAACACCATAAATATCAGTGTGTTTGGGTCATAACATAAGAGAGGTTTGTTATAGCCAGACTTTATGGTATATCTTGGCCTCATCACACTAGAGGAAAAAATCCACTTAAAACCTGGTTTTTGCCTCCTGCAGAATTCTGGGATTTGTACTTTTAACAACTTTAACAGCCTCACTAAACTACAAACACCAGAATTCTGCAGGAGGCAGAAACGGGATTTTAAGTGGATGTTTTCTCTAGTGTGATGAAGTAGGGTCACTTCAGCAACAGATGATCAAAATACAATCCTGCAGAAACTCCTCTGTTGGTTTAACAGTTGTCCCCACTTCCAGATGTTTGGACAGCATCAGGAGCCCACTGTCTCTCAGACTGCTTTTGTGAGATGTGGATGTACTTTTAGTTTGTTTAGCATATTATAAACAGCCTTTCAAGGATTAATAGCCCTTCTAAGTGCCCTATATTTAATACAAATACAAATAACCATAAATTATAATGTTGTCATTGATGATGTTGCATTCCTTCAAGTTGACTCCAACATATGGTGACCCTATGTTAGGATTTTCTCTGCAAAATTTATTCAAAGGTTTGCTGTTGCCTTCCTCTTATTTCCAAAACAAACAATCAATCAGGAATTGTGATCTTGTGAAGGACAGAACTGAAGTCTTCTGGAGATATCAATACTGCTTCCTCTATAAAGAATACTTCCAAGGATTTAATGACTAAGGGCCATTTTGGTCAGATAAGCTTGAAACCAGTCTATATTTTGAATAACGCAGTGATTCTCAACCTGTGGGTCCCCAGATGTTTTGGCCTTCAACTCCCAGAAATCCTAACAGCTGGTAAACTGGCTGGGATTTCTGAGAGTTGTAGGCCAAAACACCTGGGGACCCACAGGTTGAGAACCCTTTCAAGATACACATTAACTGTCCTCTGTCATCATTTTTGTCATTGCAAAACTACAGATTCTCAGGCTAAGAGAAAGTTTCTTCCACCCAGTAAAGTGATAGAGATAGAAGTATTATCCTTTGATAATTTGAAGCTCGTACATCCCTAATAATGCTAACCACAGTTTTGCAACTCTATTCTGTTGCCATATTTCCCCCTTTTGCACCAGTCAGTGCATCTGAATTTTCAAATACCTTTGCCAGCTGTTCTTTCTCTTACTCCCTTATTCTATCTGGGAAGCACTTGGATTGAAGCCTGAGGGAGCCCAGCCTAATTCGTTGGATGTCTCTCTCCTGATTGCATGGGATCTTGCATAAATCCCAAAGCCACCTTTGTACAGCCATCATCAAAATATGCATGGATATTCTGTTAATTGATCATTTCCTTTGACTTGTAAAGGAGGGGTGCATAGCATACATCCCACATTTAAACATTACCATCTGTAGTGATGCCACATGTAGTGATACATTTTAGTTTATTCTCAAAAGCTGAAAACCCAAGATGGAATTTTTTGTCTCTAACTTTTGCTTCATAAAAGAACATATCCAGTTAAATGTCTGCTTTGAGCAAACTTTAACAATGTGAGAAACAAATTGTGTCTCTCTTCCTTTGGCTGAAGCTATTTAAATAAATAGAAGGAGAGGAAAAGGACAAGAAATATTCCAAAGCTTGGCTAGAAGATTCACATTCTTTCCATATTAGAGCACAGAAGCAGTGGCATTGATTTACTTCCCACTGATAATATTTTTGTACAAAGCCACATGGAAATTGTATTTGTGTATGTAGTGTTGGATAAGTATAGCACATTAAAGGGGGTGGGGGTGGGGTATGCCCAGCCAAGTGGTTAATTGCAAAGTTGAGAATGAATAAAGCCGATCCTTCACTGTCATTAGTCCCTTGTTTGCGAATGAGGAAAGTGGCAGCTTCATCCAAATAATCAGCAAATGATGGAAATAAAACAACAATTTCATCTTCTTATGCTAAAATTGGTTGGTCATTGACAATACAGACATAACATTTGGGATGTTCCTATTTCTAGTCTACACAAATATTGCACAAAGACAGAAAAAATCATTTTCAGTAGACAATAATTGACAATGAATGTGCACTTCCTTATTGCATTTCCATTATGCTATAACTAATATTTAAAGTCACATTGTTAATTATGTTAGCAAGTCTACAGAAAGGGGATTTTAGCATTGCCAGACTTGCATCTAGACAAAACAGTGATTTTTTTTAAAGGAAGGAAGATTTCTGTATTACATTTAGAAATACTTGATTTAATCTGTATGATTTGAGAAAGTCTGTGGAACTGTAATAAAAGTTATAGTTGCTATAGATAATGATAAGATTTGTTAATGTAGCTTCTAGACACATGAGGCAATCAGTAGACTTCAGAGATAATAAATCTGGTTCTTGGAGATGGCTGTACCCCATTGTTTCAAAACAATCAGATCACCGAGGAATTGTGAAGTACCAAGCTTGCATCCTAGCTGATGTGTGGACAGCTTTTCATAGTTTACTATTTCCCCAAATATTGCAGCTTGCAAATCAGAAACATGGTGAAATAGAACAGATTAAATACAAATTCCTTAGATTGAAACACACAGTACATCTGATAAATGCAAGATGTGTCCTTAGAAAAGTAAGATAGCACTTCCTAAGGACAATCTAGGGCTTGCTGTGGAAAGTCAGATTTATTCAACTGTATACCTTTCAGCATTGTATATCAGAGGGGAATCTACATACATTGATGCAGTTTTGACTACCTATCCTACAATGTACAGGACCACATTCCTTTACATTACTGTCCTTACATTGCAATCATCCACTAGGTATGATTTTTAAATACTTTGTACTCACCTGCATGTCTGCCAAGTGTCAGCCTGTTAAAAACTTCATTTGTAATTTGGGTTCAGCTGCAACTGAAAGCGGTATGATTAAAGCTAGTACAGGTTAATTGATCAGTCCCAGGTCACATAACATTTAAAGGTAGATCACATTGTATAAAACAATATTTTGCACAGCACTTCTGTCCCTTTACTGTCCATAATTTTGTTTGTTCTTGAGATTGTCATTCCCCCTTCATCCCAAACTGTGTCCATGCTGTTCTGGTGGTTGGGCCCTTTTGATTTATTCCTACTTTTTTACCCTATCCCCCTCTCTCTTTCTTTTTCTGTTTCTGACCATATTGTATACTTAGAACACATACATATTTTTGTGGTACCTCATACATGTTCTGTGTCCATTCCTCTACTACTGTAGCTTTTTTTGGGCTAGACATTGAATATTTGTTGTGTATGTATACATTGTGATCTACCCTGAGTACCCTTCAGAGTGAGAAGGATGTAATATAAATACTGTAAATGAATAAATAATAAAAATTTATGCACCAACGCCTTTTAACGAAGAGAATGCATCATCAAGAACAGTCCCTGCCTGAAGTTTCCAACCCTAGCCCTTGAAAGAGCAGAGATTAGAAACCTGAATCTTGAAGAAACCAAAACATTGCTTTTCTGTTAGGTTTTCATACCAATTGTGGAATATCCAATGAGGATTTTTGTCATTTTAATGAACTTCTATTTTGAGCCTGATTTTTTCCCCCCAAATTTTCCCCAGTTTCCAATTTAATTAGATTTTGTTACATGTTTTTGTTAGGTGTGCTTTGCCACGCACACATTTGCTCCATGTGCATACATGCCCCCAGATTGCTCATTTAGGCTGCTCTTGCTTTCTGTATGCACAAGCAGACAGTGAAGCAAATGGCTGCCTGAAGACTTCCATTTGAAAAGATGAACAGAACTGAAGTAAATTGGTTGTGGAAGCACACAAAAAGACCACACCACTGACTTATTTTCAGTTTATAACTCTTGCATGTCACAGTTCCCTGGCTTGTTTATTCTGGTTCCATTGCTTTTATGTGTTTTATTTCATTTATATCCCCCCCTTTCTGCCAAAAAAAAGGGCATTCAAGGCAACTTAGAGTAATAATTCAATTCAAATAAAAATTGGATTAAATCATAATTTAAAACACATAAATAATAAAGAAGCACCAAGTCAAATAAAATAACCAACTTAAATGCCAAATACATGTCTGGATTTTTTAAATTTTGCCTTCCAGTGGAAAGACAACAAAATGGATGCCAATCTAGCATCATTTGGCAATGAGTTCTGGACACTTGAAGCAGCCACTGATAAAACACTTTCTCACATGTTCATTAAACATCCCATCAGTGGTGATGGGACTTGAAAGAAGTGCTTCCTCGAGCAAACTTGCGAAGAAGAATATGACTTTCAGATGACTTGATATTATACTAGGAGATTTTTTTTTTGTATCATAAAAAGTCATTCCCTATCCTCCAAAATTTCTCAGTAGTATTCTGTGAGGTGGGGCAGTCTATGAATCTCTGCCCCCCCCCCTTCCCAGTTAGGATAGTGGAAAGGTATGCTATGATTATGTTCAAATGGATAGAAAAAAACCTGGAGATATAACCTAAGGATAGTGTAAATATATATATAACCAAGGCGCAAAAGCTGGGTTACAGTTAAACATATTTTTAAAAAAACAAGATTATGGCAACCAGACTGATTGATAACTGGCAAATGGAGGGAGAAACATGGAGGCAGTGACAAACTTTGTACGGTATTTCTAGGTGCAAAGATTACTGCAGATGCAGGCTGCAGCCAGGAAATCAGAAGACATTTACTTCTTGGGAATAGAGCAGTGACTAATGTTGATAAAATACTGAAAAATAGAGACATCACACTGGCAATGAAGATCCACATCGTTAAAGCAGTGGTATTTCCTGTAGTAACCTATGGATGTGAGAGCTGGACCATAAGGAAGGATTAGTGATGGAAGATAGACACTTTTGAACTGTGGTGTTGGAGGAAAATTCTGAGAGTGCCTTTGACCGCAAGAAGATCAAACCAGTTCATACTCTAGGAAATAAAGCCCGAATGCTCACTGAAGGGAAGGATACTTATTAGAGGCAAAGATGAAGTACTTTGGCCACATAATGAGAAGACAGGAAAATGGAAAGAAAAAGGAAAAGGGGTTGACCAAGGGCAAGATGGATGGATGGTATCCTTGAAGTGACTGGCTTGACCTTGAAGGAGCTGAGGGTGGTGATAGCTAACAGAGAGTTCTGGCATGGGCTGACCCATGAGGTCACGAAAAGTTGGAAGTGACTGAACAAATAAACAACAAAGTGCAAACAAGGGAAGGGGGATCAATTTATGCTCGTTTTTTGCTGGCTAATTAACCTGCCACCCTGTGTTTCATCTGCATCCCATTTAGAAAGTAGCTTAATCTATATACTCATATAAATGTCTAGAACTGTTGGTCAAAAAATCAACTGAAAAAACCTGGATTGACATATTCACGTGTCAATATGAGTACTATGCCTTAGCTCTTTTTTTAAAAAAAAAGAAATCATTCCCTTCTTTGAGTAGATTAGTAAAAACAAGAGCTCAGTCTGTTCTAGGGAAACCTCATAGAATCCACAACCTTCTCTATTTTCTTTGCCACAGCACTCCTTCTGCCCTATTTGAATGCTTGGATGGGAAAATGGTAACAGTGGCCAAGGATGGCAGTGGCACTTCTTTCTACAAATTTGCCCTTACTTATCCACAGATCATACAAAAATCCATAATTTTGTTCTCAAAACTTATACATAAGTTCAGCTTATATCTGAGTATATCTGGTAATTACTCTTCAATGGGTTAGGTTAGTGGGAGTAAGCAAACAAATTAACTGTTTGCTTACAAAAGCTTTCATAGGATAGTAGATTAATGTTTGCTCAATTATTCTGAAGCTGAATAACAGTAAGGCATTGATTTGGAAACATTGTTTTTGCCAATTGGCTGCTGTGCATAGTGAATATGTGATGAATTAAGCAGGCGGTGTTTGAGAGTGGAGTAGCCAAAGGAGTGGAAAAGACCTGAGGCATGAAAATTTGCTATATTAATGTGTGTGACTGCAATGATGGGAAGAACAAAATGCAGTGAATGAGAGTCTCATTAAAAAGAAAAATAGAGGAATGGTTTTATTTAAGTGCTGTTAGGATTTTTACCAAAACATGTGGCTACACGCACCTCAATCCTCTCAGCAATGCAGTTGTACGTGACATTCAACTCTTAACTACAAAAAGGCACCTGCACATCCTCTGTTACTCTTAGCTCAAGAGATTTCAGTAGTTCCCCCCTCTCTCTACTGGACTTTTTTTTACTGTAACTTGCATTGCTATGGCTTCGGTTTAACAGAATATGCAATCCTGCAATTGATGGTTTAGGAACAGGCATTTTGAATTCTCAGACTGACAGCTCTAAAACCTCATCAAACTACACATTTCAGGATTCAATTGAGTGCTGACATGGCAGTTAAAGTGGCATTGTAGTGCAATAGCTGGATAATTCAAAGGGTCCCTGTGTCCTTTTCATACATGCAGAGACTGAAAAGGAAAGACCTAGATTAAGTCCTCCACAATTAATCCCAGATACCGTAGGCTATATTCCAGAGGAAGGAACTGGAAAGGTGATCTGTGAATATTCCTTGCCTAAGAAAACCCTATGGAGGTTTCCCAAAGTGGACATGCGGCTTCAAGGCATACATGCCACTAGGAAGAATGGGGAAACAAGTCTCCATTCAAAGGATTCCAGGCCCATCTGTTTGTGATTCCAGTTAGAGTTTCCACCTGATAGAATCCTGGAATTTCTAGATCAGGAAAAAGATGAAGAACTCTCATCCCAAGAGCTCTAGTGCTACACCAAACTACAACTGCAACTAAAATAGAATCATGGAACTATCATTGTGTTGTGTGAAAAAGCTTCTGGGCTGTAAGTAAATTTTGGAATGGGAGTCCTGTAAAGTGGAAGAAAGAAAGGAAAGAAGTGGAGGCATAGTGATGGTGATTACTTCTCTTTTTTAATTAGAAAAATTACCCCTCTAGGAGATTTATAGCTAATAGGAGCTTTGCAGCCAATTAAGTAGGAGGAAATAGAAAAGGAAGTCTCCCCTCCTTTTTTTTTTTCTTTCCCTACGCTATCTGGTTTCTCTGCAAGAGACCTAATTAATGAATGATGGACTTTCCAGCAAAACAACTATGTATTTTGTTTGTAAGTGTATCTGACTGACTACTACTCAAACTGGAAAGCTAGAGCTTAAACTGTCTCTTCCTCATCCCCACTACAAATATCAACACGGTTAAGGTTATTCCTTTCCTTTGCATGAGTTACACAGGCAGCCGTTCATTTCAGGAGAACTATGAAATCCTGCAAGTTCCACTCCTAATTTTGGCCTAACCCTTAAATGATTTTTCCATGGGCTAATGGTCCTTCTTAAGGAAGGGAAAATGTTCAATTAATCAAGATATCTGCCAGACAAAACTGGCAGGTTTGTCCAGTTTTATTGGAGTACTATTTATGTGAAAACTAAAATATGCTCACGCCATCCAAAACTTTGTGATCTTACTTCGTTGGTTCATATAGCATGGGTATAGTGTATTGAAAGAGAACTATAAATCAAGCTAAAATAAATCATTTTCAACTGTGGAGGATTGTGCTGTTGCTACTGATCTATGGGTAATTGTACTCTTTTATTGAGAGAACCCAATGAAATTCACACACCTACGATTGTGTCATACCCTACAACATTTCACAAATGAAAAGCAGCGTCCATGTGGGCAAGTGACAAAGTGGGGTCAAGGTAGCAAAAAATATTCCTGTAGGACAGTGGTTCTCAGCCTGTGGGTCCCCAGGTGTTTTGACCTACAACTCCCAGAAATCCCAGCCAGTTTGCCAGCTGTTAGGATTTCTGGGAGTTGAAGGCCAAAACATCTGGAGACTCACAGTGAACCACTGATGTAGGAGAACACTGAAGCTAGGAGAGATTGCAGCAGTGTGCTTATGCCTGAATCTTTTCCTCTCCTTCTTGTTGAGGTACTGTGGTACTTTACAAATTGAATGCAGTTTGCTACATTGGAAATAAGCTGAGAACAAAGGAGAAAACAGGGAGAAGGAAGGAGAAACTGGGCCATTTTAAAAGCAGCTGAAAAGGACAAACAACAGGTTTAATCAGGACCATCCTCTTCCAAAATGATGGGAATGCTATATGTTGATATTTTTTATCAGTGAAAGGTAAAAAAAAAAATCAGGAGCCATTCCTCAAGCAAAACCAGAACATGGGATGATGTATTTTTAAACTTCTTTGGCTTGAAAGAGAACTATTCCATTCCATTATCTTTTTCATTCTATTAAAAAAAACCTGCCCTGTTAAAGATGTAATTTTACCTCTAGTATTTTCCTACTTGTTTACAAGGCAAGAATTTCCCAATGTTGGTATCATTTGATATTCCTTTTCTTTATATAGAAAGATATTCCTTTTCTTTTTAAATAATGATTAATTCTTAGAAAACCAAAATCACATCAGTACTAGCTACTGAGTAGATTGGGAGGGAGGGGGGCACATAACGTTTTGTATGGTTTTTGCTACAGTATGTTTTTGAAGGGGAAGTTAAAATTACTAGCTCATACATATAGACCATTTCCTGTATTTACTGCCCACCGCGCCCCCCCCCCAAATATGAATTGACATGGCTTTAAGCACTTTCAACTTTTAATTTGTTAAATTTATTAATATGATTTGGTCTGTTTAAATCATTAGAATAAATTATTAGAAGAAACATGAAATAATATACCTAATTAAGCTGAGTCTTTGTTGCTGCTCTTAATTAATTTCTTCCAAAAATGGATAACTTCATGATGTTTGTTTTTCATTCACTGATTTGATGTCTAATAATTCTCTCCTTGCCGAAACTCTATAACTTTTGTCTATTTGTTATTACTAAACCATGTAACATTCTCCCTATTGGACCATTGTCTCTCCACTTCATAAAATAATTAAATATAGAGCTCTTATGTAAACTGTTTCCTATAGGGACATTATGGCAAAAAATGTATGCCTAGAAATTAAGCTGTTATTGAGTCATTAAAATCAATTAAAATGAATGTTAAAAAATGGTAACAAAGTGACCAATGAAACTGATGCACAACTGGACCATGCTCAATGGGATGTCCATAATTCCCAATGACCATCAGAAACCAATAAGAGTTT
Source organism: Anolis sagrei (assembly GCF_037176765.1). Taxonomy (NCBI): domain Eukaryota; kingdom Metazoa; phylum Chordata; class Lepidosauria; order Squamata; family Anolidae; genus Anolis; species Anolis sagrei. The sequence continues at coordinate 261,090,451 of NC_090021.1, read as the reverse complement.
AACAAGATGTAGAAACCTCCTGTGAAAAAACTTTATCAAGCATTGGAAACCATTTCTAAATAATGTAAAAAATTAAGAAGGAAAATAATAAATAGCAGGCCAGAAGGAATAATAGAAAAACAATATAATAAGAAGGAAGAATGGAACTATATATGAATGTCTCCATCCCAAGGACAGGAAGTCACTATGTTGGGAGGGGTGGAAGAAGGGGAGAGCATAACCAAATACAAATATTGTATATTGAAGTATTGTATTTGTTCATGCATATATACATGTATATAGATTTGTTTCACTGTTTTATGAATTTGTAAATTGAAAATAAAAAAACATATTAATCTCGAGAAAGAAAATGGATTTCAGGCATTCCTCACACATCTTCACAAATCAAGGTTTCTTAGCACCTTTCCTACTTAGCTATGTAACATAACAGGTCACATCATCATCATCATCATCATCACTAATTCCCAGAAGATAGATAACACAAACTTCAAAATTTATACACTTCAAGCTAACAGGTGTATATGAACTTAAAAAATGACGTGTTAGTGAATTTTTATTCTTGCATACACAAGCAAAAATTGCAGGGGCATAGGTACAACCATAAATTTGGAATTGTTCCCAAGGGTCATGTCCCATTAATGTAGGAACTCACATCTAAATCATTTCTGACAGGCACCCAACAAAGTTCTGTTCAGAAATCTCCAATGGCTCTCTCCCTAAACATATGCACAATTCCTTGATGATTTGTCTCTGCATCTCATATATGCTCCTTTTAATATTTGATCGCATTTGAAAATATCTTATGCATCTATCGTGGGTTTTTTAGACCCATCTCACTTTTATTTCTTGTCAGAATTGCTTGCTATTGTGCTATCAGTTTCTGACCCTCAAGAAAGTCCCATCCATCTTGGATGTCTTTGCCTTTTAGTATTCTGATCATAGATTCATAAATTTCAAAGATGCTAATATACCATCTTAAGAAATCTGGGGCTGGTTATGCATGTGATGAAGAGGGAAGCAAAACATTAGAAGTTGGTGGAAATCTTTTGTTGAATCTCCTGTCAGATCTTTGTATGAGAGAAATCATCTGCTGCTAAAGAGAGGGAGAGAGGGAGTACTAGCCTCATGGCATCATTTACTGTTGACTTCCTATTCCTGTACATGGGGACATACAGTAGCCAAGATAGAAAGAGCCACCTTCTTGAAAGAACAGTAAGAAAGGGAGCCTAGCTCAATTGTCTTGTATGCTGATTTCCTAGTACAGGCAATCCCCAAGTTACAAACATCAGACTTACAAATGACTAATAGTTAAGAACAGGAGTGGGACAACAGAAAGAGTGAAATCAACCCCTCGGAAGGGAAATTCACTACTGAAAGAGTTATCATGGAAAAAAGGTTCCTCAACTGAACCTTTATCACCAATCCTTGTTTCCACAATAAGCCACATTTTTCAAAATCCAGTTATCACAGGGACAGAAAGCGAAGTGAAATCTTCTGAACAGGAACACACACAGCAAGACAAACACCACAGGGGTGTTAACCCTATCCTATCCAAAGCTTATATGTATCTTTTATTTTTTTATTTTTTTATTTACAGTATTTATATACCGCCTTTCTCACCCCTGGGGGGAGTCAAAAATGTACCTGTTCCGACTTACATGCAAATTCAACTTAAGAACAAAACCTATCTTGTTCATAACTTGGGGACTGCCTGTAGTAGGATTTCTTCCATTTAAATGAAATTCTTTAGCTTTGTGTGGAATTCACAGGGGGGTCTGGAAACTTGGCAGGAAACCTAGATCCCAGTATTAGAGAGAGATAATCTGATGTAATTCCACATCAGGCTATTGTCCACCCTAGCCAAAACTATTCAATCTTATAATCTTGGGGTTTTTTGTAATCCCCTACCCAGATTTCCTTTCAGCTTCTGTGTTCTCCTTCCTTCTCCCACAAGTATCATTGCATCAGGTTTCTTGTTTCCTAGTTACAACCCAGTCTGTTCATCTTCAAATTGGCATCAGGATGCATGTGATTCTGTGTCTCCATGCATGGAACTAATGTTCCAGGGGATAAATCCACACATCACATAAGACATAGATTAAATTAAAAGGGCTGTTAAAAATTACATGGTGATTCTAAAAAGTAGGGTTTTTTTAATTTTCCTTTTTAGATATAATTTCTCAGAATCAGGGATAAAATTGCTTAGGAACCAGAAAATTGGTTTGGAACCTTTTTAATTAAAGAGGCCAAATGTACCATCAGGCCAGGATGACATAAATCAAATTAAGCATGGTGGAAATGTGGTTGAGGTTGTCATAGTTTAGAACTGAGCTCGCATTCCCTTGTGCACATAAGGCACTGCATCCCCTTGTAGAATTCCCTTTGACATTGTATCTCGCGGAAAAGAATTTGCTTTTTGCCAGCTTTCAAGATTTTCTCTCGTTCCTACACTTACAAATTTAAAGCATAGATCCAGACCATGGACAAATAACAAATAAATCTTTTTGATGAGGGAGATGTTATATAAAAACAAATTATTCCTTCTTTTCCTGAGCAATATATTGAATATTTTTTACTACACCAAATAAATGTTCATATCTTTCCTTTGAAACAGTTTATATGATACCTGAGATTGCATCCAGTTTTAGATTGGGTTAACAGAATCAGACTTCTCCATCAACTCTACAGAGATCTCATCCAGAATGCCCAAAGGTCTTGGTGAATGTCCTAATTTTACTTGTTATGATTCTAAAACACGCACTGCATAATCCCACATGGTCCATTTTTCATGAATTTCTGGGACTAGCTGCAGTGTTTTAAAACTCAGGGCAGAGGGGGGGGGGGTCTGTCCCAAAATTTTCCGATACAGACATAGAATATCTTTTGCATCTGTATCAATTGTCTTGGTTCATCCAGAGATCCCAGTGATGAAGTGTTGAATGGAGGTGTTACCTTTGCCATGGAAATTTTCCTCTTACCTTCCTTCTCTCATTACATTTCCAGTTACCAGGTTGAACTTCTTTTCTTTCTTCTGCTATTATAACAAAAATATATAACAAGGGAGAAGCGTTGGTGAAAGTGTTGAGTTCGTAGAAGGAAACATAGTTAACCACTCCTCAAGCAAAAATAAAAGAGTGGATGAAACCCAAATATATGTACAGCATGACTGCATGTGGAAGCAAGAACAACCATTACAAAGCCAGAAATAGACAGAAACAGAGTAGCAGAGGGTCCAGAGATCTTGCTAAATGAAGTAAGCTGTAGGACAAAGTGGACAGTTCCCTGAAAATTAGACACTACAACGTTCTTTGACCAAAAGCTTCCCACACTGATGCCTGGTCTATATTATGATGGTTTCATTGCTGACCGCATTCCATTACAGAAATCTTACTTAAACTTTAGCATGTGGTTTTCTACTTTGGGTTCTGTTCCAATTTTTGCCACTTATAGCCAATTTTGATTGCATTGCAGTATATGGTGCTCTGTGTGCCCTTGTATTTGTAACTGTTTAACAGTACATAATTTGTTTCCATCGTCAACGTGGCACCCTTTTTCATGTTAGCTCATTCATCTTGAAAAATACAAAATGAAATAGAGTACATAAGTTAGGCAACTGGCTTTTAATAGGAAAAGGAAGGGTAAAATTTGTTTTCATGACAGAGAGCCTTTGATGTCTACTCTATATAAAAACTACAGTTTCACTGCAAATTTAGGAACAAGGGGCCCCAGATGAGTAATCAGGGCTACAGAGTTTAATCATTAATACATGGAAATATTTAGTGGATCAACATATTTGGGTCTCTGCTGATTCACAGCACCTACAGAAGTAGGAGTCCCCGGTGGTGCAATGGGTTAAACCCTTGTGCCGGCAGGACTGAAGACTGACAGGTTGGAGGTTCTAATCTGGGGAGAGCATGGATGAGCTCCCTCTGTTAGCTCCAGCTCCCCATGCAGGAACACGAGAGAAGCCTCCCACAAGGATGGTAAAACATCAAAACATCCCCTGGGCAACATCCTTGCAGATGGCCTATTCTCTCACACTAGAAGCGACTTGCAGTTTCTCAAGTCGCTCCTAACACACACACAAAAACTACAGTAGTCTTCTTAAACCTGATGCCTACCTAAGGTCTTGGGCTGCAATTCTCATAATCATCAACCAGCAATCCAATGATTACTCCAGGGATTCAGAAAGGAGTCTTTCTTAGCCCTTCCTGGAAATACCAGGGAATAAACCTGGGATGTTTGGCATGCAAAGTATATGCTCTACTGCTGAGCTTTGGCCTGTTCAATGTATTGTCAAAGGCTTTCATGTCCAGAAACACTGGGTTGTTGTAGGTTTTTTGGGTTGTATGGCCATGTTCTAAAAGCATTCTCTCCTGATGTTTCACCTGCATCTATGGCAGGCATCCTCAGAGGTTGTGTGGTCTGAGGATGCCTGCCATAGATACAGGCGGAACATCAGGAGAGAATGCTTCTAGAGCATGGCTGTACAGCCCTCACAACCTCTGAGGATGCCTACCATAGATGCAGGTGAAATTCAGGAGAGAATGCTTCTAGAACATTGCCATACAATCCAAAAAAACTATAACAACCCTTTTGGCCTGTTCTCTTTATTTATTGAGGGATGTTTGAAATCATGGATATTAGCAATGCTGTTCTCATTATTTTTGTCTCGGTGCTTCTGAAACAGAATACAGAACAGTGGGAGGCCTTGGCGACTCAGATGGGTATTAATTTTATAAAGAGTTGGTGGTTGTAGTACTGTGTATCTAGAGTTTTATAAGCAGTCTGTTTTAATTTCTCTCTTTTTCTCTGTTTTTTTTTTCTTTTTGCTAATTATAAAGGCCTACTTGGCAAGTCCAGGACAAAGCAGATGCTAACAACGTGGCGTATACCACTGAGAAGCTAAGTTTTCACACCGACTATCCTGTTCTTCAATTTCCACCTGGGGTAAGACAAGGCAAACTGGAAGGAAAAGAGAAGGCAGCAGTCTTTTCAAGAGAGTAAAATTCTTACTTTTTAAAAAGTTATGTGCAATGCAGATGTCTGGTGAATAGAAACATGTTCCATATTTAAATTTTGAACTATCCTCATGTTGCAAGCTGAGGGAATAATTCTAGTGTGGTTTTTGGTAATCTAGTTTAATCTTTTTATGCTGCAACCTTAAATGGAAATCTCGAGAAAAGTCTCTTGCCTATTTATCAGCTTCCACAACCACCTACCAAATCCATGTGATCAAAGGTTCACAAGAGTGTCTTCATTTTGTGTTAAATTTCCAGCAAACCCCAAGCAGTGCATATTGAGTAGTATGAACCATGTAACTTCAGGTGGAAATTATACTGGTTCCAAATTGTTTTTCAAGTAAACCAACATTCTTTGGCATGCCAAGCTCCAGATGTTTTGGAACACAACCTTCATCCACCCTAGTAAACTTGGTCAAGGACAATAAGGGTTATAATTCAAAACATACAGCAAGCATCCCTTTGGAGAAGTGTAAAGTAGACCTTCCAGGTCAGCTATGTAGTGCATGAACTCATTGCATAGCTATGAATGTACAGAAAGTACAGGAAAACCCTCAAACTCTCTCAGATAGATCTTCTTATAGGAGTAAATTCATCATTTCTAGAGAAGCGCAAACATGAAAATGTATTTCAGTACAATGCTTTAATGAACTACTGAACTTCTGACACTGGTGACAATATTTCTACCATTCTGCCTGCCTTTGCAAAGACAAGTGATGAATGTGGTCAGCCCAAATGCTATAGGAAATTTTTGCTCAAGGCTCTCATGATCTGTAGAGATCAAATTATTAATGACCTGAGCAGGCCAGGATCATGTGCTGCTAAGTAGATGCCAGCAAATCTTTCAGACTAATGTGCTACCTTGAAAATTCATTTAGATTCTGTACAAGTGGATATGGCATGGGAATGGAGGGGTATTCCGCAAATTGGAAACAAATGCAACTTAGCTCACTGTCACATTTGTGCCAAGAATCACACTCTGCCATATGCTATTCTCAGTCTCTTCAATACTAACATGCTTGTAGGAAATAAAAATAGGTTTTAAAAAACATTTTGGAAGCAGTCTTCTCTCTACATGTTTCCTTTGCATGTTTGTCTTTAACTCTATTTTTACTACAGTTTTCTGCAGCTTTACTAGGACAGCTCGCACAAAAAAAGAAAATGTGACTTCCAAAAATAAAAAGATTCTGATATGTATTGTCTTGCACAACCCTTTTGGAGGTTTATGTCCATTGTCATAATGTGCATCATTCTGCATCCCATTGCACTCTGATCCCAACTCTCGCAACAATTATTGTTGCTGTGTGTCTTCAAGCCATTTGTGACCTAAGGCAAACCTATCACATGTCTTTTTCATTCAGAGAATATTTGTCTTTGCCTACATCTGAAGTTGAGAGAATATGACATGCCCAGGGATAACCAGTGGGTTTCCATGGCTGAGCATAGATTTGAATCCTAATCTCCAGAATCATAGTCCAATAATCAAACAATTTGGCATTATTATTGTTCTCTTATCAGTGCAGCTGAAATAATGGATTGAAATCCACAAAAGTTCATACTGAAATAAATCAGTCTCAGAAGTACTGCTAGAGTCCTTTCCTCACTGCCACCATTTCCTATTTGTTGCAAATATAACATTGTGTCTCTGCAGATCTTGGTCCTAAGGCTTGCAAGGTCACATTGCTTTTCAGAGGCATCTTAAATTACATTTGTTTTGTTTTGTGGATGATCATCTGAAGATAAACAGACATTTAATTTGCTGGTGCCCATATCTCTATTTCATTGGGGAAGAAGAATGCATAGGGAAAACACAGCCCCTTAATGTCTGGCTTGACTTTTGCAAAGAGAAATGGTCAGCATTCTTCACAGTAGGCATGGCAAATGACCACTAGTGCCATTAAATCTTAAGGTACATTTAAAAATAGCTCTCTCACTCTCAGTCAGGCATACACATATACATACAGCCTTCTTCCTCATAATTGGCCACAGTTGCATTTATAGTGCATCTACACTAAAAAAAAGTAATGCAGATTACCACCATTTTAACTGCTGTGCCTCAGTGCTGTGGAGTCATAGTTAAGACACCAGCACTCTGGCAGAGAACGTGAAATACTTTGTAAATCTACAAGTCCCATTGAACCATGCCTGTTAGTGGTGTCAGACTGCATTAGTTCTGCAATCTAGATGCACCCAGTCTTCCATCTCCTATTGTCACATAGACAAGACACATCTTTTTCCCAGAGGCACACCCAAACATATATTTCAACAATAAAGGATGGAGAGATATAAATGAACCCACGCACAACTTTGAGATCTATCAGCTTATCAAACTAGGAAGAATACAAGTGTGATGGTGAGATGATAATAGCACAAACCATGGAGTATTCGTGCACATTAAGGGCTTTCTTTGTGCTTTTATTTGGAATTGGTTGTCTGGCCACTGCAGTAAATGCTTTGTGTAGATGAGATTTCCACAGCCTACTGCTCTTCAAATAAGTCCTTTGGCATTTGGATTGTTAAAGGGGACTAGGCCACAGAGAGAAAATTCTTCATTCTCCTCAACTCCATTGCATGCCCCACAGCCCATCAAATTGCTACATGCAATGAGTCAAATATACTTAATATGAGAAGAGACTGTGCATTATTATTTTTCTGTAAACTGTCTTCCCCAGATAAATGGTGCTCTGGAAAATTCAATTAGTCATGAGCCATAATATAATGGTATATATTGTAGGAATGTTTGGTATCTACATTAAGCAGAGTGCAGCAGGATTAATGCAACATGAGCTTGTGGTAGAAACAGAATAAATGTTTCTGTATGTACTTGTAGGGCTAAAAAAAAAAAGAAAATCATGCATTTATAGTATCAGGAAATCCATCTTAGGATAGGAAAGGAAATGGGCAAAAGTGGAGCTTTAATTGGTTACAAGAGCCCGTAAAAGCTGGCTGTCCTATTTGAGTGTAAGCAAGCATACCTTGCTGGAGCCTCATGGATGCTTCCTCTAGACCAGTGGTTCTCAACCTGTGGGTCCCCAGATGTTTTGGCCTTCAACTCTCAGAAATTCTAACAGCTAGTAAACTGGCTGGAATTTCTCGATGTAGGCCAAAATACCTGGGGACCCACAGGTTGAGAACCACTGCTCTAGAAAAAGGAAAACAAAGAGTAACTAATGTCTTGAGAGAAGGTGGAAGTGACATCTGCAGGTGAGAAGGAAGCAAAAGGCTTGAGCACATAGATCAAAAGAGCACATAGGGAGAAGTGAAAACAAAGGGCAGACTTTATCTAAACTAATCACTAATTGTTTTTTTACAAGATGCTGGTTTCCCACATCTAAGCTAGATGAGTAACTGTTTTGTTGTTTGACTCAATGAAATATATTCTTCAAAGATAACAACAACAACAACAACTTTATTTTGGTATCCCACCTCTATCTCCCTGAAGGGACTCGGGATGGCTTACATGGGCACAAGCCCGATCAACATAGTTAAAATATCAACATAATTAAAATAGACACATAAAATAGACAGGTTTTTGAACAGAAATGCCTAGTACAGCCTTCCCTACTAACATGGTGGCCTCCAGATGTGCAAGACTGCAGCCACCTTGATCTCCTGGCTAGGGATCGTGGCAGTCGTTCCTAACACAGCTAAGTATCACAAAATAAGGGAAAACTAGCCAAATACCTCTGTATTAATGAGGCTAATTGGAATTTCCAGAAAGCAATTATCACTTGGTGGACTCCACGTTTTTCTGGAATAACTGCAAAAACTGTCTCAGGCATCTGTATAGTGTCCACCGGCAGTTCGTTTCATTGCCCAAATTAGCTAGCTGTTTACTGCATGGAAATGGCCTCTCTCTTGCCAGAAAATTCTCAAAGTTATGTTCACTATGAATGCTTCATTTCTAGGGCAATATGCTTGTATTAATATATTATAACCATTGAGATCCAGCATAGTTTAGTGTTTGCAGTGTTAGACTACAACTCAAGAGCAAGGTTTGAATCCCTGCTCAGGCATGGAAACCCACTTGGTGACCATGCACAAATCACTACTTCAGAGGAAGGTAAAGGTAAATCTCCTCTGAACAAACAATCAAGAAAACCCTATGACATATTTGCATTGTTGTACGTCAGAAATGACTAGAAGCCATGCTATCTTAAATACTTGGAAGGTGAACTGGCTGTGCAAAGAACAGATCAGAGACTATATGGTTGAATCAAACAAGAATTCATTAACTGACTAGAATTTTAGACTTTCTCTCCTCTTGAGTCTTACTACAAAGTCTTTATGAGGAGAGGTAAAGTCTTTGAGAGATAGACACAGTTCTGGCCGAACTGAGGTTCTTGAATCTTTATTTCTTCTTATTGTCTCTTTCTTGCATGGTGTTAATCTAAGATGGTTTCAATATTTAACTCTGACTGGACTTGAACACAGCTCATACAGCTCCAACTGGACATGCTATTTTGTAGACCCTCTGGCCCTCCTCTCTTCACCCTCCAGTCACAAAAGGCAGACTCTTCCAAGAACCAGAAGTGCCTTGCCTGAGGCTTCGCCCCCGAGGTGATTATTAAAAAGGCAGGGCGATGGAGGCTTCAAATGCAAAGAAGCTGTCTAGACAGACCCCCAAGAAACTGTGCATAAAATATCAATCCCTCTAACTAAAGAGGGCTTAACTAGGGGTAAACAGTGAAGGTTTTCATGGGGCACAAAAGCCACAAAAATATCCAAATTATAACCATTTGCCAGTTGAGGTATTAGTAGGTTTGAAATAAGAGTTGTATATTGTCAAAATTGAAACTTGGAATGAAAATAGTACACTAATTTTTCGGACTGATGATGTACTTAGACTGGTTCCTGATATGACCCAGCATTAATTTTGTTACAGATTCAGTTGCTGCATTGTATAAAACAAACTCCTGCTGGAGGCGAGAGTGAAGTTGTGGATGGATTTCATGTAGCAAATAAGCTTAAGGAACTAAATCCTCAAGCCTTCAAAATCCTGACCTCCACCTTTGTAAATTTCACAGATGTTGGAGTTGATTACTGTGATTTCTCCATGGAATCCAAGCAAAGAATTATAGAGTAAGTAACAATCATAGTACTGACCAATAGCATCAGTTTATCACACTGATAGCACTGTCTAACCCTGAATTACAGACAGAAGATGCCTTTTTGAATGAAATAACAAAAAATGGTAGGTCTTTGCCTGCCATCATGTGGATTAGTGGGGAAAGACAGATTTTAAGAATTATATATATATGCTGGATTTACTATATTGCAATACACATGCTTTTCATTTCTTCATTAGCAGATTTATCTTTTCTATATTGAATTCTGCCTTCTGTTAATAGATATCTTTTTAAAAATTCAGCATAATACTTTAAAGGAAGCCCTGTTTTAGACTTGCAGATAATCTGTCAATGTTTTGTTGTTGTGTTGGTTTTTTTTTTTAAATGCTGACATTATTTTTCCCCACTCAAGATTAAATATAGGCATTTTTGTTAGGTCTTCACTAAAAAAAATGAGCCATACAAAAATTTTAGGCATCTGCATGGCAAATACAATAGCAACTGCAATTTCAAACATGCAGCAGAGGACCGTATTTGATATGCCTGCCTCATATCTATTTAAAGATAGCAGCAGTCAGAGAAAAAAAGAAGAGTAGCAACCATAATTCAATGCCACAAATGTGAATGAATACATTTGGATTGAAACCCCAGACATTTAAAAGCCAAATCACTTCAAGACCATTGCCTGAATGAAGGCATCTTGACAGTTCTTTTTTCCGTCCCATCTTTGAAATTTTTGAATTCCTATCCCTTATGTCTCATTTATGAAGAAACCTGGAAACTGATAAGCACTTGCCTGTCTTATTCTTGAAAGTCTAAAATAAAAAAAGTTTCAAGAAAATGATTTTCTTCTCACTCAAAAACTGGTAAAAGACTTGACTTTGAAGATAAACACATTTTCCCCTTTCCATTTCTCAACAGTATAGATGAAAAGGGCCAAGTGATTCGTATCAACCTTAATAATGCAACCAGAGACACTATATTTGACGTACCTGCTGAAAAAGTAAAGCCATTTTACGCTGCTCTCAAGGATTATGTTGATCTCTTGAACAGTACAGATAACAAATATACCTACAAAATGAAACCAGGTAAATAAAGAAACTGTTTACTTTAATCAAAAGGCTTTTATTAACATTGCTTGCATGAGCCAAAAGGCTTTCATTAACAAGAATAACAAATATATCCTCTGTTCTTTTCAGTCCTATATAGCTTTAAAGGGATTTGGAGCTTTCTTTTCTGCCAAATACAAAACTTGTTTTTCTGGAAATGCATACTGAATTTGAATAAGTTTTAATAATGTGTTTGTCATTTCATGGTAGGTGTGCACACAAATAGAGAAACCTGAACAAAGTTTTCTTGCTTACTTCCAGTGGCACATCCAAATGCTTGCTAACAAGAAGGCATGCTTGGAAAAAGGTCTTTGTCAAAGTAATCCCAATTTTGCACTAAGAAAATGTTTATTATATAGCATGACTTCATCATGTGAGCAAAGCACATATTTTTGCTCTCTAGCTTAGAACATCTTCATCTCACCAACTGTTGTGACCAGAGCTTGAAAAAATTATTGGTTTGGACTACAATGCCCAAAATTCACCTGGATTCTGGGAGATTGATTCTGGGAGATGTAGTCCAAACAAATTCATTTACCAAGTTCTGTTTGAGGCATACTAAGCACTCAAGTTAATAGAATTTCAGTAAGGTGACGATTAAGTCAAAAAGTTGCATTGGTGGGTTCTGTGTTGTCACCTTTCTGGCAGCTATATTCCTTATTTACCCCTCTTTGTAGGTGAAATAGTGGTGTTTGACAACTGGCGCTTACTTCATGGTCGGCAGAGCTATCAGTCCGGAATAGAAATATCTCGTCACCTCGAAGGTGCCTATGCAGATTGGGATGTGGTCATGTCACGACTCCGAATCCTGCAGAAGAATGTTCTGAACAGAAAGCAATTGTGAAGGTTGGGCTACTGGAGCTTTTCAGCCTGTTTGGGGGGGGGGGGGGTTCTTCCACAAATGCCAGTGAATCAAGTATGTTTCCAGTGATTTGGGGAAAATTTCTGGCTGACATTATTGTGTCTGTTCTATTGAAAACTTGACTGATTCTGATTAACACTGTTTATAACCACAGTACCATGTAGATGTTCTTTCATACCGACTAATAAATTAACAACTTCCTAGTTTTTCAGGGAGTTGTGGCCAATAAAGCTATAAACCTTAGCATCCAGTTGAAGAGCTGTGCTTTCACAGGCACGGTGACAAATAAGTCAAAGCAACTGGGCATTTTTGCTCCCTATTTAGTCCAATATTCTTTTTTAATTCCTGATAGAAGGAATGTTTAACCTTTCAGATTTTGAATTACAGGTATTGTTATTTTTTGTTTTAAATTGACTTTATTGTACACCACACTGAAATCATTGGATATAGGACAAGATATTAAAAACTAATCAATTTTTAAATAGCTAAACTTCCTATCACCCCTCATCATTGAGTTGAGTCTGCTGACTAGGTCTGAAGGGAGTTGTAGGCCGACACTGGGAAGGCTACATTCCCCACTGCACCCTATTTCAAGGTTGTATTGCTTGTTTTCTGGAAATAGTTTTTTTTTTGTTTTTTTGTCAGCCTTTGGGGAAAATACTGATCTTTTTACTGTTCCTCTATGTGTTTGTATGGTTTTATGCTTTTAAAATATTTTACTTCTGGTTTTATTGTTGTCATTTATTTAACCAGTGTTATTTCTTGGATTATATTTGAAGACCTTTCCCAAATTGGTGATTTCCTGATGTTTGAGACCACAACTCCCATCAGGTCTAGCTAACATGGCCTATGAAGAATCATGGGAGTTAAAAACATTTGGAGGACAACAGGTTAAGGATAACTGTTTCACTTATTCTGTTTTGCTATTTATTATTACATCAAGCTGCCACGTGGATAAAAATGATAAAATCAGCATTGTAATGGTAACAACAATATTTAGAAAATCCTTCTTTACATTTTTAAAATGGCATGTGTGAATATTCCCATCTATTCTATATCTTCTAGAAAAGTAAAGAATAATGTAAAAAAACAAGCACTTTTTAAAAAACAAAATGAAATCTACATAAATGTACAACAAATAAATCACATACTGTGCAAAAGAAATGCATGGCTTCTATTGGTCTGCCTAGATAGAAAACCTAATTGTATAGTATAGAATCTGAAATACTTTTCTTGTGGGTATCCTATTGATGATCCTTAGGTTGAAATCCTATACTTCAGAAATGAGAGAGAGTCTTTCAGATGTTTTGGGAGTACACTTTCTAGCAACCCTAGCCACCACAACAAGTGCCAAGGAATACTGTAGTTGTAGTCCATCAACATCTGGGCAACCACTTGATTCCTGCTAGGGAATTCTCCCAAAAAATAGCAGAGCATCCAAAAAATATAAACAGGATACTTAATTGAGCAGTCAGCTCACAGCAAGCAGAAGGTGAAGTATTGTGGCTGTAAAAGAATTCTTGAGCTTATGAGGCAAAGATGCAGAGTTCACTCTTTAAAGTTTCAAAAAGTTTATTTAAAAAATATAAGAATTGCATTTCTTGATAGAAAAGAATTGAGTCTAAGCTTCTCTCTAACTCCATTATTTCTAAGTTTCAAAAAGAGGAAAAACTCTCCAAACATTACATTTCTTCAAACACACAAAGTAGAAAGAGGTCTGTATGCAAAGGCAGAAAAAGGTAGAACTGAAACCTTTCGGTTTCAGTTAGAAAGTGGGAGGAGAAAAACAGAGAGAGAACAAATGGATACATTAACAGATATTCACGAGCCTGTGAGAAAGGGGTTCCCTCAGCCTAGCTTAGTGCTAACTGTTCCTTATTGAGGACTGCAGACTTCAGCAGTGTGGGGTTGACTTCCAACAATTCCCACTTCTTCATACACGTTAAGTGGGAATAAGTCGTACTGAATTTTGTTAATTCTGATTACAATGGTTCTGAACCTTCCTAAAGCCGTGACCCCTTAATACAGTTCCTCATGTGGTGGTGACCCCTAACCATAAAATTATTTTTGTTGCTACTTCACAATTGTAATTTTGCTACTGTTATGAATTGTAATGTAAATATCTGATATGCAGGATGTATTTTCATTCACAGGATGAAATTTGGCACAAATACCCAATATGGCCAAATTTGAATACTGGTGGAGATGGGGGGGGGGGCGTTAATTTTGTCATTTGGGAGTTGTAGTTGCTGGGATTTATAGTTAACCTACAATCAAAGACCATTCTGAACCCCACCAACGATAGAATTGAGCCAAACCTCCCACACAGAACCCCCATAACCAACAGAAAATACTGTGTTTTCTGATGGTCTTTGGCGACCCCTCTAACACCCCCCTCGTGACCCCCAGGTTGAGAAATGCTGGATTAGATCTTCACACTTTCAAGTCAAGATTGTGCCCTTCAAGTACTGTTGAACTATAATTCCCAACATTCTTCACTGTTGTCTCGGTTTTTGTGGGGGTTGAATTTGGTTGAGCAAAAGAGGTTCTCTTGGCATCGTAAGTGATATTGTAGGATATAAAAATGAAGTGGGGCATTTATAAGTGGTACCTTTTTCACACTAAAAAAAGTAGATGAAACCTTCTTCTTTGAACTTTTACCACTGATAAGTTTAATGGTTGTGTTGACAGTAGGAGAGCATTTTCACTCAGCCTTATTCAATATGAAGCTGAAAGTCAATTGCTATCCCCCAAGTACCAGTGCTACACTTCTCCAATTAGTCTCAATAATTTATTTAGTTGAAATGTTTTTGCCCAGTTCTTCAGGCAAGAGGTCTCTGAACATGGCTTACATATGTTCTATAAAAAGAAATGCTGTTCTTTAATCTTCAATCAGCTACTTATTGGAGAAAAGTGTTTCTCTCCTGGTTACCGCTGTGAGAAACTCTTTCATGGAAAATTTGTCCCATGCTGCTGATCTGCATGCATTATCTGAAGAGAAGAACTAGCAAGATGATATGTACATGTGTGAATCATGTAGATAAATTCTGTCTGGGAGGATTAGCATCTGTGTAGGAATGATGTGTTACATGTATACATGTCTCTGTGTTTAGAGTAACAACACCCTCTGCTGGTATGCAGCCACTGGGAAGTTTCTCAAATGGTGAGCCAAAAAGAAAAAGATCTCTCATTGCTGTAGTAAGCCAGTCCAGTGACAAAATCTTCTATAGGTAATCTTCAGTATACATCCCCCCCCCTTCCTGGTTCATCAAGTTGAATTGGCAGGCAGGAGTTGTATTAGAACCTAGACTGAGAATGTAGGCTAGTTTCTGAGAAATATTAAATAGTGCCTTTCTCTTCCTGCTTTGAATTTTGGCACCACATGAGAGTCTGATGTAATACAGCAGAAGCTGATGTGACATTTTGTCAACACTGGCTTTTAATTGCTACTTGATCCTTTAATGCTTCCTTTCTTTTCTGTCCAAGAAGTTGAACATTTCAGATGGTTGTGTATTAAACCTGAAATCCAATGGTCTTACTCATTTAACTTTGAGTCCAGATTCTTATGTTTACTATGCGGGTGCTTTCCATCAAAATCCTTCCGTCTGATACAGCCACTTCATTCTGGAAAACATTTTCTCCTTTTAACTCTGGAGAATTCTGAGAACTATTTTGTTTCATGTGTTCATGCATTAATAAAATCCAGATTGGAACCAATTAGCCGATTGGATTCTTGCCTGCTTGCCAAACCCATTTCTCACTAGAGCAATGTCCTGCACAGATGCAAGATTGAAGATAACAGCGGAAGAAGCGAGTTATTCAGAAGTAATCGTCAAAAGGTTTCAGATATATGCTTTTGAGATAAGATTTCTATTTGTCTAATTGGAAAACTATGAAGCTACATAAAGGGTCATTCTGGCAGAAAGTTTTAAGAGGATGTTTTGTGCAGTGCCTCTCCTTTTACAAGAATCCGGTCATCTACTGATGCTCTTTCCCAGTGGGTTTTAGTAACAACACTAGCTGTACTCGCCAAGCATTGCTGTGGCCAACTTTTCCTCCCTCTTTCTCTCCTTTCTCTCCTTCCCTTTTTTTTTCTTTCCTTCTCTCCTTCCTTCCTTCTCTTCCTCTTCCCTTCTTCCCCCCCTTTCTTTCTCTTCCTCTTTTTCCCCTTTCTTCCTTCTCTACCTATTCTTGGACTGTAACTCCCAGCAGTCGTCCTGGTCAATATATGTACCTATCTACCTATCTCTATCTAATCTGTCTATCTGGAGGATTGCTGAGAGTTGTAGTCCAGGAATAGGAAATTGGAAATATGCAGGGATTGGGATGCTCTCAAAAAATCCAAGGATGAGAAAGCTTGCATCTCAGAAGCAGTGCATTTGGATCATCCTCTTCTCTTAAAGGGCCTGGTCTAGGGGATGCTGGGAGCTGTAGTCCAAATGAGAGTGTGGATATGCTATTGTGTGTTTTGTTTGCCAGGGCGAGTCATCTTTGTGCATGTACTGTAGTATCTTTTTGCTTTTTTAGCTTTTAACATCCTTTCCACTGTGTTTTTCAGTGTTTTTATGAGTGATGGTCACTCGTTGGCCTGATAGGTGTATTGTGTCCAAATTTGGTGTCATTTTGTCCAGTGGTTTTTGAATTATGTTAATCCCACAAACCAACATTACATTTTTATTTATGTAGACTAGTCATCCCCTGCCCACGTTGCTGTGGCCCAGACTGTGTATATGTGTTTTGTGTGTATATATGTGTGTGTATATATTTGTGTATATGTGTGTTTAGTTTTGTGCATGCATTGGCATTGCAATGTAATTT
Organism: Anolis sagrei; assembly: GCF_037176765.1. NCBI lineage: Eukaryota > Metazoa > Chordata > Lepidosauria > Squamata > Anolidae > Anolis > Anolis sagrei. The sequence continues at coordinate 261,073,572 of NC_090021.1, read as the reverse complement.
TGGGGTTTTTTTTGCTTTTTAAGTATTTTCCACTGTGTTTTTCAGTGTTTATGTGAGTGATGGTCACTCATTGGCCTGATAGGTGTCTTGTGTCCAAATTTGGTGTCAATTTGTCCAGTGGGTTTTGAATTACGTTAATCCCAAAAACCAACATTACATTTTTATTTATATAGATTGCAGCAGGACTTTTTCTCCAAATACTACACAATAGCTTTAATGACCCCCCTCCCCCAATTCAATTTGTCAATCAAATTGCTGGGGTCTTTTAGAAAACCGAGGTTGATTTATCTGATCCTGTAACATCTATCTCTTTTTCTTTTTTTTTCTTTTTTTGGGGGGGGGGTCTGTCTGATTTATATTCCATCTCTTTGCTCAGCCTAGAAGTTATACAAAATGTACAAATAAAAACAAAAGGTTAGAATATAAAAATATACAATGTAACTAATGATATTATTAAAACACAATTGGCTAGTATCCTGTTCAGTATTTACAATTCTATGGGTTACCATTAGGAACAATGTAAATATTGAAATTTATGGCACAGTGGCAGAGAGTATGCCTCCAAGCTTACTTTGCATATTAAGAGACCACGGAGGCTGGCACTACCAGTAATAAAAAAAAACAGATGTTTTAGATCTGCTTTTTGTGCTGAAGTGTATCACTGTGTAGAGGTGTGTAGCCTTGGCCAGAGTAATATTCCCCTTCATCCTCAGAACACACACCATTGATAGTGTATGTATAGTCAGTGCCACAGCCACTGCAGCGATATGGAGTCCCTCCAAAACAGTTGCTAGTGTTGGAAATAGCAACTTTCTACAAGCCCCCTATACTAGTTATTTGTTATGTATATACCACACCTGGAATAATAATAATATAATACAATAACTTTATTTTTATACCCCGCCTCCATCTCCGTGAAGGGACTTTATGCAGGCCAAAATCCCATTGGCTCATAATTACTAAGTGCAATGATTCCTACGTAGTGCCAGGGGAAAGTGCGACAGTTGGAGGGCTGGGCTAGGAGGCGAATGCCCTTAGACTATTAAAAGTGATAGAAGTGCTAGAAAGGGATCATGCTAAAGTGCAGGAGCTAGATGGGTTGGGAATACTGTGTCTAATTCTGGGCACCGCAATTTAAGGGAGATATTGACAAGCTAGAATGTGTCCAGAGAAGAGCGACTAAAATGATCAAGGGTCAGGAGAACAAGCCCTATGAGGTGCGGCTTAAAGAGCTGAGCATGTTTAGCCTGAAGAAGAGAAGGCTGAGAGGAGACATGATAGCCATGTATAAATATTTGAAGAGAAATCATTAGAAGAAGGGAGCAGACTTTGTTTTCTGCTGCCCTGGAGACTAGGATGTGAAGAATGGCTTCAAACTACAAGAAAGGAGATTCCACCTGAACACGAGGAAAACTTCCTGACTGTGAGAGCTGTTCAGCAGTGGAACTCTCTGCTCCGGAATGTGGTGGAGGCTACTTCTGTGGAAGCTTTTACACAGAGGCTGGATGGCCATCTGTCGGGAGTGCTTGCGGTTTTCCTACTTCTTGTCAGGGGGTTGGACTGGATGGCCCACGAGGTCTCTTCCAACTCTGTAATTCTATATAATTGTGATGCCTTACTGTAATGTATGTATATTGGTGTGCATTTTCCCTTAACTTTGTCGTTAGAGGTTGTGGGAGGGACTACAGACCATGTGACTCTGATCATGGGATGTTCAGAGCGAGACTCCACTTTGGAATGCGCTTGAATCAGAAGTCAGTGGAGTCAGTTAAATCAGTTGAGGCTTGAGTCAGTTTGAGTCAGAAGTCCGTTGAGGTTTGAGGTCAGTTAGAGCAGGAATATAATCAGTTTGCTGCAGTGAGATGCTCAGCTAATATAGGAGTCTGTTTGCAGCAGATATATAGTACAGTATAGTACAGTTTAAGTATTATTCAGTTAACATGAAACCAATAAGCAACGTACCTGTATGTTAAATACGTGAAGTTTCTAAGTAAATCTTTTAACGAAGACTCTTCTCAGGAAGATCATACTTTACAAAAAGTTAAGATGTTTTTTCAAAGGTTATGATATTTACACATAGTGTTGAGAGAGACGTGTGTGAATGCCAATTAATCTCCAAAAGGATCACGCTTCCAAAAGCCTGAGGAGATTCCTAGTTCTCCCAATAGCTAGTGCTATAAATCAGTAGCTTGGGTTTTTGTCCTGATATCGACTGTAACCATTGATGTAAGAAGAAGTTTTGCATTGAATGTCAACTCGATTTTTCTGCAAAGAGGCAAGGGTCTGGGTGAACACAATTTGCCCACTTGACTCTAGAAGGAGAAAAATGGAGCAGGTGAACCAAACGTTAAGTTTTGCCTGGAATTTGAGAAGGAACTGACTCACGTCAACCTACCTTTAAAGATACTCCAGACAAGATATATCAAATACATTGATAACATGATGATGATGCTGCTGCTAATTTGACAATTTCTCCAATATCTCAGAAAACCTTAAAAGGCTGCCTCTCTTTACTATGTGGAGGGTAAAAGAGGCTTTATGAAGTGCCAGGTGTGGAAACCTATGCAAATCTTCAGGGAATGGAAACAGAATCATTGTCTTTCCAAATAAGGTTTTTATGCTTCTTAAAAAAAAACTCAGAAACACTTGGGTGAGAGTTTCAAATGGATCAAGTCTCTGAAAGGACCTCACCAGAACAATCTCGGTCAAGGAGAGCAACTTGTCACCCCAAGATCAGAGCTATTCAGTGTCAGGAATAATAATATCATAAAGAAAATATTTTATCAAGACATTTTCATCTCCACTTTTTCTCAGAATGACTTTTTGTATCCTTTGAAGATACTCTAGGATTTCTTTTGAACTGGAGCAATGGAGTCAAAGAATAAGAAAGGGGAGTCCAGGTAAACATGAAAACCCACAGGGTGGCCTTGGACAAGTCATACTCTCTCAGCCCCAGAGGGAAGCAAAAACAAATGCCCTCAGAATAAAGCCGCCCAAGAAAACACCCAAAAAACAAAGTTTGTGAACCCCAAGAAAGCAAAGGTGCCACTCTCTCAGCCGGCAACATGTACCATTTTGAATTTTGGACCACTTTAGATTTCTGGATGAGGGAGCCGTACTGGTCCTGTGCTTCTATCTGTATCCTTTTGGCGGGGGGGGGGGGGGGGTGATGCAGCTATGGGCTTATTGAATAGTTACAAACATTCAATTTTGGAAACTAAAAAAGGTCTGGGATGTGACATTCTACCATTGGAAGCCACCAGGGCAAAGTCCCACTCTCAGATTCAGAGGAAGGCAAAGATGACAGCCTCCCTCTTAAGAAGCCTCCCAGCATGGGCGCCCCATTCTTCTCCATTTCCACAGTTATGTCCCCAGGGCCACCCCTCTCCAAAGACCCCCTCCCACTCTGATGTCACAATTCCTCCTTCTCAGGAGCCCCTCCCTCTCCTCTTCCTTCCTCTGATGTCACAAGGATGCCTCTGATATCAGAACGTCTCCCCAAGCGACTGAACTGTTGCTGCCTCTCAGCCCCTTCAGTGCTTTCTCTTGCCTCCTTCCACTCTCAGCCTCTACCTCATTGCTTCTCTGCTCTGCCCTGCCCTTTGCCACTTCTCTTGTATTTCCTGGTATTTGTATTTGATTCTTGTTTATTGGTTTGCTTTTTCTTGTAGTAATAGTATTTGTTATTAGTAGTAGTAGTAGTATTTTTTATAATTGGCTTGTATCTTTTTATACTGTTATTTGTTTTTATTGAATGTGTTGTATTTTTGAATATATTTATTGGTAGTGTTTCTTGTTTGTTCTTATTATCAAGTTTGTCTTTTTAAGTAAAGGTAGTAGTATTTATTAGAGTTTTGAATATTCATTATTTTGTTTTGTTTCTGAAATACAGCATGCATTATTTTTATTCCATTTATTTTGTTTGCACTATTTGCTTCTTATTATTTATTTTTTGGCTGGGGGGGGGGGTGGGGTGTTTGTTGTGTTTTTTTTTGTTTTTGTTTTTTTGCCATGGAAGTATTTGGCATGGAGAATACTAGCCTGCTTCTATTCAGATCATTAATTTAAGGGGCCTTGATTCAGAAGAAGCCCCCATCTCCTGGCCAGTGGCCCTCAATCAGCACTGGCAACAACAACCAAGGAGGCAGAAGTGCCCCTTGTGGGACCTAGCTCCCCATAAAGCTGAAATTCTTAGGACAAAGGTCCAACTCCAGTGGCAGGAAAAGGAGATCTGCAGACAACAATGGCAGGAGCCCCCCGACCTCCCAAGGCATCCCCATGGGCTCTTGCCCTCCATTGTTGAGAAAAAGCAGAAGGGGATTTTCTCGAAGGAAGAGCACAATGAGAAAAACCGAAACTCACCAACCCCATAGCCCCATTCTATCAATAAAAAGGAGCTCTGTCCTGGGTGTGCATGCCAGCTGGCTGAGGTGGGAGAGGCAGAAATTACTAGGTGACAATCCTTCCTGCCCAAGTTGCCTCAGGACATCAGGGTGCCTCTGAGTGCAGAGCCATGGAGCTCACCAAAGATCATACCCCTGCCTCAAGCAGGTCCACAGCCTCAGCCCTCTAAAGCTTTCTTGACTTGCCCTCCTGCCAGGCCAGGGCCCCAGCCTTGCTGTTTGCAAAGCTTACCCAAACTGGATACAGCGCAGAACATAATCAATCTGACCAATAGACAACTCTCAGGTGATGAAGAATCCATCTTAGCAAAAGGAGACGATTTTGCTGTTACCACCAGCATAATCCCATTGCCAATGTTGAATCAGTGGTCGATCGTCCCCTGTGGAAAGAAGCAGCAGAAGTTAGAGGGTAACAGTAAGGATCCTGAGAAAGCAAAACTTCCCTCCAGCTACAGAAGAGAAAGAAAAGCCATTAAAGACCTCAGTTAAGATCCAGAAATTCTTATTCTCTGAATAGACAAGGGGAATGCCTCTTGGCTTGAGTAAGACAGAAGAATCTTTACATCTCAACCTAATGCTGAACCTCGATGCAGGCTGAGATTGGGAGAATGCTGCATGCTGGCTGGCCTGGGGTTGTCCTCATTGCCGTTCAATGGACTTGCCTGGTTCTTATTTCTTCTTTTTTGTCATGATGTCTCTTTCTTTAATAAATTTATTTCTGGAATTGTTGCCACTTGTTATGCTTGATGCATTGGGATCCTGAGGTTGGATTTGTTAGTAATCCTGCTAGCAAGTGTCACATTCAGGAAATCCATACCCTGTCTACTTATGATGACTCTTCTTGGCACTCTTATAACCTAACCATTTCTTTGTTCTGTCTTCAATTTGCTTTCTTCTTGGGAGATGGCAAACTTGAGTCACAATGCGTTTCAATTGTTTGGACATTGAGCTGTTTCAATTGTGAGTGTTTGTGTGGAGGCACCCCTGGAAAGAGGGAAGCACTTGCCTTAAAGGTACAGTTTAAAATGATATCGGTAAAGGGCAATCCAGTCAACACAGTGTATCATGTCAGAAGAAAGCAGGAGCCTCACTGGCTTTCCTAGAAATGTAAGAGGAATCCCAGCCAAGTATTGAGAGAAAGAGAGAGAGAATGTAATATTCAAGCTTTTATGCAGGTATTCAGAATACTTACTTACATCTTATTAAAAGGGTTGTTATAGGTTTTTCATGCTGTATGGCCATGTTCTAGAAGCATTCTATACTGATGTTTCGCCTCAGGAATGCTTGCCACAGAGGCAGGCAAAATGTCAAGGGAGAATGCTTCTAGAGCATGGCCATAAAGCAAGAAAAACCTAGAACAACCCAGTTATTCAGGCCATGAAAGCCTTCGACAATACATCTCATTAAATCCCCTCAGTCAGGTTCCAGTTGGTTCCAGTTGGTTGCCATAAGCCTGTCTGAATACAAAGTCTTTGAGTGAAAAAAGGGAAGGGATTCCATCTAGTGGGCTAATGGAGAAATTGTACATAGCCAGCAAAGAATGTTGTTTGTCCATTAAGTACAAATGCTTAACATGGATAAAATCTGTTTTGTATTTAAGTAGCTGCCAAGGAAAATATTTTGCACTGGGACAATGAAATTGGGCTGCATGCTAACAGTCTTTCCTTCAAGAAACTAATGTATATCACACAAATACATTCACGCACCTATTTGACCACTTAAAGAATATGTGTGTGTGTGTGTGTGTGTATAAGCAAGATCTGTGGTTTTCAAATGACATACAATATTATACTACTCTCTTAAATGCCCTGCCAATTTAGCACCCTTATGTCCATAATATGGCAATATAAACTCAGTGTGTACTTCGTCTTTAAAGGAACATCAATTTCTTTGCTGGTAGAAGAGCTGGATATTAAATGAAAAAGAAAGAGAGGTCAGATAGATTAGGTAAGATTAGGTAAGATGCGATAGGGATGGAGAGAGAGGAAGGAAACCTTTCTGTATACAAATGATTACTGAAATAATAAACGAATAGAAATTAAGGTTGATCTAAGAACACTTGTTTGAAAAGTCTGGAATTATTGTACAGACAATATGGTTGGAGTAGGAGTATTAATATGAAAGACTGGCTGAGAAATTACATTACCATAATTAAACTGGTTGTTGTTACCCTATGACACCACCCTTTTGTTGAATATTGACACTGTGCAACAGATTGCAGATCTGCCACTGTGATGGCTTATTAGCCCACTGTGCAGATAACTCCACAGAGAATCATGTGGTATATTAAAGGCCCTAAACAATAGTTAGGCACCACCCAAGAATGTGATATTTTGCATGAAACTATGAGCTGAATATGTCAATTGCAAAACATCCTAAAAAGTATAAACAACACTGGAAGGAAATTTCACTGTGTATATGATGCCAAAATATAACATCATACACCAGAAATTTGCAATGCCTTTCCCAAATGTCATTTCTAGTGCTGCCATTGCATAAAATACAGTTCTCTTGATCTTAAATGCAGTGAGATGTCTTAGTACACTATCAATGTCTGTTTCTTGTCTAATTTGCACTTCTCAAGCATCATTGTCTAAATGTCCTCCCTTCTTTTTTTACTGTTTACACTAAAATTCTTTTAGCCCCCTTCCCTATCCCTCCTAGGACCTCTCCTGAGTACTCAGTTTATCTGAGTGTGAGATTGTCTCTGTGAGACTGGATTGCAAATACTGTTTAATTCTCCTGGCAAGAACTGAATCTTCATAATCATCAAATCTCCTTTCAAATTAACATTCTGTGGTGGGAGCTGCTTCCATGTTCACTTAAGCTCCAGTACATCAGTAAGATAGGGCCAAAATTCCCAAGACTCTCAGGTGTTCCTTTTTCTAGGTATAAGACTTAGTGTCTACTACCCACCCCACAAAATGAGTTATAATTATGGAAGAGTTTTATCTGCCCCATTTTTCACACAGGTTAAACTACAACCCCATATTTCTCTTGCACACTCACAAGATTAGCCAATGAATTTCAGGGAGAAATCTCTGCCTCATGTACAAGAACCAGATAATCTCCTTCATTCTTGAATGCTTAGACTTGTCATATATGCTGCTGAAAGAGAGAAATCAGACAAACTCCCGAAATAATGTGTGAGGGAATGGGAGGCTACATGGGCCAGGTGCTTGACTGACACATCAGAGTCAAGATCTTACATGTGTGCCTCACTCCATACACACAGCTCCATGTATCCCACCGTCAGCCAGGAACTGTCAAGCCCAGAAGGAGTCCCTGTTTCTGTCACATCCTACTGGGGAAGGAAAGGAGAAGAAAGGAGATTTAGACCATAGAGAAGCAATGAATCTCAGCTCAGTGGTGGGAAGAACGAGCCTACAAAAATTAAATATGCTAATATGGAGTGTTGACTATACATTGGCTCTCACCCACAGAACACAAGTTGGCTCCTATTCTAATTTCTGAATACAAAAATAGAACACACACACACATCATGTTGTGATTATCCCATTTTTAAACTTGGCTCCATTTGCTCTTCTGTCTTTTCACTCAGCCATGGTGGATTGTTCATGTTAAATATTATCCCTGTAGATTGGCACTTTTCATGCAAATGAAACTGTGTCAACACCAGCCACCATTTTCCTCACTGCTGCCTAGACTAACACTATGTCAACAAATGGAGATATTTGCACACACAAAGAAATGTTGACTGTTGCACTTTAAAAACATGGATCTTTAGCTAGAAAGTCAACAGAATTTACCCTTCTACCCCACCTAACAATGTTTGAGCTTTGTGAGAAGAACAAGATGTTAAACCAAAGCCTGGAAAGTCAATATTTAACAGTGTTGTCACTTGTAAATGGATAGTGTCACAAAGAAGTCAGACTGATATCATCTACATTAATCATAGGCAAGTGAGTAATTTGAATGAGTAGAATTACCAGCTCCTGTGAAAAACTGGGCTTTTATACCTATAATATTACTTTGATATAATATGGAAGGAAAGCAAAACATTATCCAACAGCCCTGCTGTTAAGTAGTTTCCATTTTGCACAACTCATTTTAAACCAAACAGGATTCTAGTAAAGTACCACATTGGCAGAAGCTGATGACTCAAGTGAACAGCACTATTGTTGCCACTGGAACTAGGCAGATGGGTTGCAATTGAGTTCACAATCTGAATTTTGATTTTGGTCAATTTGATTCAGAAAAATCTGGATGCAATCCAATCTAATCCAGAATTCATATCAATATTTGGAAATCCAGATTACACATCCTTCTGCACTGGCTTGCTTCAGGAAACTAGAAATAATTATAACTGGCATCTAGTATTGCACTTATGGATTCATAGAGTTATGGATCTGTATCTGTTCCATAGTCACTAATACTATATAAGTAAGTGAGAGAGCTGGTTTCAGCATTGGACTATGATTCTGGAGACGAGGGTTCGATTCCCTGCTCAGCTATGGAAACTCACACTGAGCATCATCATCATCATCATCACCATCATGATTCTCAAAATTTTAAATCTCTCACTCCTCCCCCTTTTAACAGCTAGTAGCTATGTCAAGTAATGGAGGTCAGAAGGATGACATTTCCAGCTCTCTCACACCAGAGATCTGCAGTGTGATTAGGAATTGTCACAGATGGGCAAGGGATACAAACATTATCCTTCTGTACTACAATCAGGAGCAAAGCAGATCTCCACCTCTCGGTTTGGCTGCTGTCTCTTAAAGTAGGTTTGTGCAAGAGTCAGACTAGGCGATATTACCTACTTATGCATTTGTAGCTAGGTAGGCATTATACCACAAAGCCAAAACATTATTTTTTGACAAATCTGCATAAAATTTGGAGACATAGTAGATCACAAAGGAGGGAATACTGTAGCCAAATTGCAGACTGGGTGGCTCCAGTATGTGTATTTGATAGGTATCAGTAATGCCTGCTATCAATAATGTCTGCTATTATTCTGAAAACAAAAAAAACACGTTACATCTGTTGATTATACAGCCTCGCCAGTTCATGCTGCTTTTGTCCTGGCATTTTCCCCCTTTTCCACCAAATAGCTACTAAAGTTGAAGTAAATTATATGAGCTGAGATCCTATAGGTTAAAGAAAACTATTTGGGGCCTTGATATTCATGTACAGTTTGTCATCTTTTCTGTAGCTGGAGCCACAAAAATAATTTGAGTCTGGAAAGTATTATTCTGTAGAGGATAATTTCCAGTGATATAATATGTCACTTAATTGGAAGTTTCTGACACCTTTGCTAGACGACACAGAGACCATTCAGTGTGTCAGAAGGCCGCCAACATGTTGTTTCTTGTGCCAGGGTTGTCACCATTTTGGGAATGATTCCAGGCTGTGCTAAGTGCCTATTTATGCCACTGGGCTCTTATGCCTTCATTCTGTCAAGCAGCTATGCCTTCCAGCCTTTACATGTCCCAGACAAACTACAAACCACATTAATATTTTCTGGACAGGTATCAAAAGACTCATTGTATTTTTGGTGAAATTAATAATGGTACTATTTGCATGACCAAAATGCCTGTGAATATTCAATGGAATTCACTCCCCAGAATATCCAGATGCTGTCTCATAGCCATCACCTTTGTGCTCACAAGCTGTTCAGGAGAAAAACCCTAACTAAAAATATTGTGGATGCTCCATGTACCATGAAGAGCATCGAGTACACGGTTTCCCCTTCCAGCAATACTTGTGCCCAAAGATTGGAATAAAATCCAAAGACTCAGGTTGCAGCTACACCTACTGAAATAATCTGGAGTATTGTGCTCTGGAGCTTCCCCAAATGCAGCACAGCACTGCATTTGGGGCCATTGCTTCTGTTTCGCCTACCAAAAACAGTTCCCCAGCAGAGCCTTGTGTGGCAACTTTGTCCAGCCTTGCGGCCAGCAAGATTCTGCTCTGGAGTTGCTTCCAGCTGGCAACAAAAGGGTGGGTATGTTTGACATATGGACACAAGATCAGAGCAGTCCAACCCAGCTGTCCATACTTCAAAACACTGGGTTCATTCCAGATTTTCCAGGACACTCAAGAGTGAATTGTGGTTCCCCTTCTGCCAAATTAACAATTAGAAGCCTCATTTCTACTGCAAAACCAGCCATTCATTGCGTGGACTGCTCACAGCAGTTACAAGATGAGTCCATTTTATCTGGCTTATATAGACATGACCCAGGACATTGAGCGATGGGTGCAACTACAGAAAAAAGAGGTTCCATCAAAATGTTAGGCAGAGCTTCCTAATGATAACAGTGGAATATGTTGCCTTGGAATATCATTAGAGATTTTTAAACAGAACCTAGATAACTGTCTGTCTGGAATGCCTTGGTTAAGTATTCCTGCATGGCAAGGGTTTGGACTGGCTGGCCCATGTATCCAAAAAAGTCACACACATACACACGCTGCCTTTGCCGAAAGCAAAATGTGTTTAGCTTCAGAGTGTACTCCAAAGGGGATGATATTTTTAAATATTCCAGCTGCCAAGGACCTCAGCTGTGACAAGATGATGTTGTGATTAGGCCGCAATCTAAACTAGGTATTTACTAACATAGGGTGCCAGGAAAACACTACAGGAAGAGGTATTTTAATTGGAAAAAAGATTGCACACAATGGTCGTCATTTGAAAACTTGCTGGCCTTAAGAGCCACTAGGGAGTAAAATATGCCACCAAGTCTGGTTCATGTGGAGACTCCTGTGCACAAGGTGATGAAGGCCCATCCTGGGGAAAAGCAGACTGAGAAAGCCATCCTTGGTGTTGCTTTCCAGGAAGCTTGGCAATATTGACCTTGGCTCACACTCCAGATGATTTGCTGTCAAGTCAAATTAAGGCAGCACGGAAACAATGAGTGTAGTCTATTTGCCTGCAAGTTTGTTCAGTCACTGATTGCATTCATACCCAGAAAAGAACAGCTGTGTTTACATCCAGAGAGTCCACCCTCCTCATTCTAATTAATGCACGGCCCATTGATCACCCTGTGAATACACTTACAGTGCCATGTGCTCTTTGAGACAAGAATGGATCTGTGCAATTATAATTCAGCCCTGACATTCAGGCAAAGACGTACACTATTGCAAAGAGGAAAGGGATGTTTGTGACACAGCAGACTGAAATCTGTTACCATTTGGGACATGATTTTACACTTGGAAACTGGGGCCTACCACCACTGGAGTAAAGAAAATTTCACAAGTTCCCAAAGAACAGTCATATCCTTTTGCTGCAGTGAAACAAAAACAAATGAACAAAACCCGCAACCAAACCCACACACATAATATTTGACACTTTTAAATATATATGTTCTGGGATTAAACATATTTTTAGGAACACATGAAGTATAATCATTTTTTAACTACTATACTCACACACAAGAGACATCTAAACCCATTTTTATTCTTGTATCCCCACATTTTGTTGGAATAGAGAAGGATTCCTTCAAAGGTTCCACATAAATGTTGTACAGATGTACAGTACAACCCCTTATTCATCGAGATCTGTTCCTGCACTTACTGTGGAGACAGCAACGATTTCCACCAGAGTAACCCACCTTGAGCCACAATGAAAGGCAAGTAAGAATTATTATTATTATTATTATTATTATTATTATTATTATTATTAGGGTTACCCTGGAGATCATAGACAATTTAAAAGTGGGGAAAACTGTGGGAATAGGCAGTCTAGGAGCAAAATATTATAAGTTTAAAACATGATTAGTACCAAAATTGAAAGAATTATACAACAAAATAATAAAAGAAGAAAAGATCCCTTCACCATGGGAACAATCTATTGATCCTATGGATCCTGGTCCATATAGACCCATATCACTGATAAACCAAGATGCAAAAATTTATCACTGATAAACCAAGATGCAATAATGGCAAAAAGAATGAATAAGTTCATATATAAATATATCAATAAAGATCAATGTAGATTTATTGCAGGAAGCCAAATGCCAAATTTATGGGCTGAGTACTAAATATAATTCATATAATTAAGTAATATAAAAGGAGGGGTATTAGCCCTAGATAGGAATCCCCGGTGGCGCAGTGGGTTAAACCCCTGTATCGGCAGGACTGAAAACCGACAGGTTGCAGGTTCAAATCCAGGGAGAGCGTAAATGAGCTCCCTCTGTCAGCTCTGGCTCCCCATGCGAGGACATGAGAGAAGCCTCCCACAAGGATAGTAAAACATCAAAAACATCTTGGCATCCCCTGGGCAAAGTCCTTCCAGATGGCCAATTCTCTCACACCAGAAGTGACTTGCAGTTTCTCAAGTCGCTCCTGACATGAAAAAATAACCCTAGATATATTTAAAGCCTTTGATAGCATATAATGGCCTGCCTTAAAACTAATTTATAGAAATTTGGTTTTGGGGAGAGATTCAGAGAATTAATTAATAAGTTATATTCAGAAAATTATGCTTCAGTATTGGTAAATTATGGCTCAACAGAGAAAATAAGATTAACTCAAGGCACTAGGCAAGGATGTTCCCTTTAACCAGTATTATTCGCAATAGTAATAGAAATTTTAGCCAACACAATTAGAAGATATACACACATAAGAGGAATAGAAAGTAAAGGAAATACAAAATTAACCTATTTGCAAACGATACACTTTTAACGATTTAAAACCCAATAGAACAATGGGGAAAAATAGAAGCTCACTTAGTAGAATTTGGTATAACAACTGGTTTACAAATTAATTGGAACAAATCAGAAATGTTATTATTCAGTTATGAGAATTATTTATTTATTTATTTATTTGATGCACTTATTAACCGCCATTCTCAGCCCATAAGGGCGACTCATGGCGGTGTACAGTACACATAACAGACAATTACAAAAGGCAGTTTCAATGACATATAACAACACAACAATTTACAAACTACACTAAAAATCCGCTTCGTCTCTTAGTAGAATCGTAGCCAGTCTCATATTCCTTGTTCCATTCCAGTTCTCATTACCATATAGCTTTGTGTTTAGCACTTAGTTAAATGTCCTCTCGAACAGCCATGTCTTAAGGCTTTTTCGAAAGGACATGAGGGAGGGCGCCTGTCTGATGTATGTGGGGAGGGTGTTCCACAGAATGAAGAAGAAAAAATAAAAGAAGAGGGAAATATGAAATAAGGATTAGGGAGTTAAGTATTTAGGATTAAATATCTCCAAGGAATTAGAGAAGTTAGAGGAAAACAATTTAACTTAATTAAGAAGTAAGATAAAAGTATTATGGTTTGTTAGGATTACATTAATAAAAAATTCTGAATTAGAGTTTTAAAAATTGGCAAAAATGTTGAATTTGTATTGTAACATAAATAAAAAATCCAGAATACACAAAAATAAATGGTATAGACCACAAAAAGGGTGGCTTAGGCCTCCCAGATATAAAGCTATATTATATAGCTAATAATTTAAGATATATTGTGGAAGGAGTAGCAAATTTGGAAAGGGAAGGAGGAGGAGGAGGAGGAACAAATGGCAGCAACACTTGGTTTTTTTCTTTCTTTGGAGGAAGGAGCACAGGGAATCTGGTATCTTATTAATGTTTCTTTGTTCTTTTTCAAAGGACAAGTCAAACTTATATAAAGACATCAAAACAATATATCTCTTATTTGCTATGTCAGAAGTCATTTAGAAAGACAAAGAGACCTACACTAACAAGATGAATTCAGCCACTATCCTGTCTCTGCTTCCTTCCTTCCCTCTTCATTTACACTCTTTCATCATAGCTGGAGTTAAGAGAAATTTATTTATTATTTATTTACAGTTCTTATATTCCGCCCTTCTCACCCCGCAGGGGACTCAGGGCGGATTACAGTAAACACATATATGGCAAACATTCAATGCCAGTTTGACAAACAACATTTAACAGACAAATACACCAAGGCTATTTAACTTTTTTCTGGCCGCCGGGGGAGCTGCTGCTTTTCATCGTCCATCAACGACACCGAAGTTCTTCCGCATTCCACATTCCCCGGAGTCTTTTTTCTTTAACTCTAACTGCCTTGTTCAATACTATGGGGTCATGAGTGGTACAATACCACTCTAACTGCCTTGTTCAATACTATGGGGTCATGAGGGCTGTAGTTTGGGATCAAAGAATGCTAATGCATCACCAAACTATTAATCCCAGCATCACATAGCATTGAGCCATGACAATTAAATTAGAGATGATATCCTTCTAACAGAAGCTCAGGTGCTCCTGAAGTAGCTTTCCCTTTGGCTTGGGCTCAGTACTACATTACCATATTACGTTAATCTAATGCACGCCCTAATTTTGGGAAGGTAATTTAACCAAAAAAAGGTGAGCATTAGATTTGAATAAATACAGTCTATTCTACTTTAGATGGCATGGCTGCATCCTATGGAATCCTTGAGTTTGAAGTCTGATGAAGTACTAGAGGTCTCTAAAAATTCTAAATGTCCCTCTCTAAACAGCAAATCACAGGATTCCATATGATTTTGCCATGGCAGTTGAAATGGAATAATAGTGCTATAGGCAATGCTCTGGAATATTAGGAGCTGCAGAGTGATAACATTTGGGGGTTCACACATTATGTTAATCTGCCCAACTCCATGTCTTCGGGCTGTATCACATCAGCCTGCTGTCTTATCACAATCACATTTTTTAAGCAAACTGAATGGTCACTTTCACATTTCACTACAATTGCTGTCACTTTGTTGATGCAAATTCCCATGAGCCATCTTCCAAACAGCCTCACTTCCTACTTCTGCTTGAACTACCCAGGACACGCACTCTGTTTTTTCCCTCTCCTAGTTGCCAAAACTGACTAGTTGTGCAACTTTAACATTTTTGCAAGACCTTCCTCTACTCTGCAAAATCGGGACTGCAATGGAAGGACATTATTGTGCAAGGAAGGTGACAGAAGAACAGCAATATTAGATTCATTGATAGCATTTTCCCACCAGTGAAAAAAGACTATCCAATAAATAGGGGAGACATTATATCATGTGGGTGGTTCCATCCAAAGGCATACTTATCATGTTTTCATTGCAATTTATTAGCCTCATATGATGAAGTCCTGAGAGAATGATCTCCTAACCCACTGTACCAACCCAACCTCAGCACTTGGTTAATAATCTCTCAAGTATAATACAGTAATCCAACAGCTGTAGAAATACTTTTAACTAAAATCTTTGAGTGCTATTTGCATGTTGTTTCTTGGTTAGTTTCCCTCCCTGATTTAAAAGCAAAACAGTTTTTCCCCCAACTTCTCACGAATATTTCTTATGCCAAGGAAAAATTCCCTTTGTCTGTGAACACTTCAGCTGCAAGAAATGCAAGTCAAAACACAGCCTTTGGACTGTAGCCAATGACAGCAATCAAAATTAGAAAGAAGTCTTTCAGCATCTATACATCAAACAGCTGGTCTTATTAATCTCTAGACAGCATATGTAGATGGGGGAGATGAGAGACAAAAAAGGAGAATTTCTCTCATTTTCACCACTGGAGGGCATTCATGTACTTACTTAAAGGTGTACATTTGGTCATGCATATTTCATTCATTGTGAAGATTGCTCAAACAAGAAAATACTGCCAGCTATTCAAATTGAATGGTTAGTTATTTTAACTAATTACTTTTTAAAAGTTCTTTACTTTCCCATTTCTTAAAAAAAGCAAATAAATAGTTCATTTTGGCAACATTTTAAAAGGCAATCCAAATGGTACAACCTGATGTACTCATCATGCTCTCCTTTCATCCATCTTGTTACTGCCACAGCAATTATAACCTAGCAAGATGTACAGCACAAGCCTTCATTGGATCCATAGTTAAATACAGGATAAAAGTCACACTTTCTCAGCCTCAGTGGAAGGCAAAGGCAACCTCTGCCCTGAACTCCATTAAAGGGCTGCCTGATGGGTACCATAAGTTGGAAATGACTTAAAGGCACTTAACAACAACAATGGCATCAATAAATAGTTGAGGAAAGGTGTATTTATCAGCCTTGATGTATGGAACCACTGACTGCATAGGGAAGCTGATGAGGAAACACAACATACAAACTATCTACAGACCCAATAAGAAAATCCAATAAATGCTACATTCAGCAAAAAGGGATCCTCTCACTTCTGCAGGAGTCTACTGTATACCATGAAGCTGTGGTCTGGACAAGTCTACATAGGGACCACCAAACGCAGCGCCCAAACACAAATCAAGGAAAAGAAAGGCACTGTAAACTACTTTAACCAGAAAGGTCAGCCACAGCAAAGCACCTGATGAACCAACCTGGACATAGCATATTATTTGAGAACACAGAAATGCTGGACCACTCTAACAACTACTATGTCAGGCTACACAGAGAAGCTATTGAAATCCACAAGCATGTGGGCAATTTCAACAGAAAGAAAGAAACCATGAAAATGAACAATATCTGGCTACCAGTGCTAAAAAAAACCCTCTAAAATTATAACAGTAAATATAAAACAAAACTCAAACACGGGGGAACTCCAGACAAGAAACAATCAGGAACACCTAATCACCACTCAACAAAGGAATTTTCCAGGCAGTAACAAGCCACACCTAAAAACTGTTAGGCCATCAAATGCTAATCAATGTGGTCAATTGAAACATTCACACCTAGAATTCATTCTCCCACCCTGGACTTTCTACAGATATATAAACCCAATTTTCCAAGTTTCCGACAAACCTCACAACCTCTGAGGATGCTTGCCACAGATGCAGGCGAAACATCAGGAAAGAATGCTTCTAAAACATCGCCATACAGCCTGAAAAACCTACAACAACCCAGTGATTCCAGCCATGAAAGCCTTCGGCAATACTACAGCATAAAATTTTTTGTTGTTGTTTTTCAGGTAGCTAGATCACATCATTTACAACACCCCCTAAATTACTTTTAGTACAGTGGGACATATAATGACCACGAGGAATGGCCACAGGACATAATGCTTGTGGACATTCAGTCTTTTGAAAGCTCTTGTGGCTACTTCCAAAACTGTAAATCCTATTCCAAAAAGGTGCCACAGACAGGAGAAGGAATCATATTGTGCCTTTAGCACGAGAAGGTCTTACCCTTCACCCACTATGTAGTGGCCCTAATAAAAATCACACACAGTCCTCATATTTATAAATTTATATGAAGATAAATGAATACAAATTACCCATGAGACAAGGATATAGTGGAAGGAAATATATTGCTGGATCTTGGAGGAGTTGTTTTTCTTCAGTATAGTTGCCAGAATCTCCAGCCAGACACTGACCTTGTTAGCTGGAGGATTCTGGGAGCTATAATCTTTTAAAAAGTGACTTCCAAAATCTTTGTACTTGCAGTCCTTATGTAACCAGATAACCTGGTTTTTATATGGCAGTGTAGAAGGAGCCTGAGGTTGCCATACTTTGGACTAACCTGAGATTGCATGGTTCAGTGGAAAAGACAGTGATGCTCAGCAAAGTGCAAGGCAACAGGGAAAGAAGTAGGCACAGCATTTGAAGTGAACTGATTCGACCAAATAAGTCAAGGTCCTAAGCCTGCAAAATCTGAGCAGGACAACCGATGGCAGGACTCTTGAAGATCCCTCATTTATAGAGTCACCAAAAGGCAGAGTCAACTTGATGGCAAATGCCAAATATCAATCTTAAGGGGGCTTTGGAGGAATGGGAAAGTAATGGGAAAGTATGCAGAATAATCCAGTAAGTAATTGAACAAATTATTTATTCTCATCACATGTAACATGTAATGTCATGAAAACCCAATGCCTAAGGATCATCATATTGTTTAAAATGTTATCCAGTAACAAAGCAAATTACATTTTAAAAACAACTTTCCAAACTCTAAACAGTGCACGGTTCTCCACATAGGCAAATTACCAATTTGCCCATGTTTCCTTTTCAGACATTGGTCTGGATATCGATTTTCTCATATTGTGGGAGCCCATAAATCCACAGCTGTTCCAAACAGTGGCAAAGCTGAATCCTATGTATGTTTACTCCCATTGCATTCGCTGGGGTCAATACCAATGCACATTTATACAGGATTGCAGCCTTAAATTCCTAAGATTATGCTTGTTCTTTTCAGGCTCATAACATCTAAAATATCTAAAATTATGTTATCCTTCTAAAGTAGGGCTGTTACATTCAGTGCAGTTTCTACAGCAAACACTGGCATGTATAGCTTCCCTATCACCCCTGGAACTCTTGCCAGAATGCTCTCATGAGACCATGCAATTCCTATGTGGAGCTGTGGGGAGACTGCCAAGAGTCAAGAGTCAAGGGTGAGAGATAAACACATTTCTTCACACCTCCATTCATCTGAGGCTTAAACCTCAGTCTAGCCCACGAACCCCAAATGATACAAATTGTGACTTCTCATTCATTTTTATTTATCAGGTGGTAATAAAATGAACCACAACTTCATCTAGAAAATGGACAAAATAATTTGGGTGTGTTTTCTCCCAAGAACAATGCAATTTTATTTTTCCATTTAGTGCAAAATCAGTACACTTGGTCCCCCACATTCATGGTTCACCTTTCTAAATTTTTAACAAGTTTGTAGCTTCTACTTACCTAGCTTGACTTTCTCATCTCACTTCTTCTATTGCCCCTATGCCTCTCCACCAATGCCTGGCCAACAGCATCAGTCCTTCTGTCCCATTTCTTTCTGTCCACAGTGCCTGCCAGATTTTTAAATCCCTTTCCTGCAATTCTGCCAACCTTGCCAATCCTTTCAATCCATTTGAAATTAGATGATACATAGCAGAAAGTAGAGCAGAACTAATGTGGTGAGAGGGTGGACCAGCACCATTGTGAAAGGGTTCAGATTGTGGCTGGGGACTCATAGTGGCAAGAGAAAGGTAGGTATGCGCTCCAGCTATTAGTGGGAAAAATGTCTGTAGTGTACATGCTGGTGTGGGGAGCTTACTATATATTAATTATGAAGGGTCCCTGCATCCCTACCCCCTATCGCTGCAAATGTAGAGGGCTGGCCTCATAAACGTGAAATATGACAAAGAATAGTAGTTACATATCTACTTTTTCAGTATCTAATAGATGTCAAATTGAGTGTCATCCTATGGAATGCTAAAGCCTGTAGTTTGAAAAGGCACTACAGCTCTCTGACTGAGAATTGTAAATGCCTCTCCCTAAACACTAAATCCCAGGATTCCATAAAATGGAACAATGGCACCTTATAAACTCATATGTAAGTTGACTCATGTGTAAGTCAGGGGCAGGTGTTGGTGCCAAAATTGTGGAGTTTGATTTGGATAAGCCAATGATCATTTCACAGAGAGGGGAAAGCACCAATGCTGCCTTGTGGGGCCACTGTCCTTGCCTTCCCCACCACGGCATTAAAAAAGGTCAGAAGTAGCACCATGGCAGGCAGAATTAGAGGGGGTAGTGCTTATTTTAGGTTCCCCAGAAGCAGACTAATGACTTCATCACATGCAATAAAATCATGAAACTTCAACCAATGATGGCCTTCACATGATGAAAACTTCAAATGTGGGGTAGAGTTATCTTGCCATTTTTAAAGTGTGGGTTTTCCCTGATGATTCTTAAGCTGGTTGGCAAGTGACTTATCCTTCAATTCCCTGAATAGAGATGTGTAAATATGCCCATTCAACATGTGATGGGAATTCCCCCTCATCCATTTGTAAATATAATGATGATGTCCCTATGGAGGGAGGATCTGAGATGGGCAGTAGTGATTCCTTTATTCTGCCATTACTATTTTAGGACTGAGGAGGCATAGCAAAACATTCAGGAGGAAAGCATAGCAAAACATGCAAATCCTGTACTTGTCTCTGAGCTCCCTCTTTCAACATTCCCCCCTCTTCCTGTATTATCTCCCTTCTCATAAAAGTCCTTTTGAACTCTTATCTACTATTTTTTCAATTGCCTCTCTGAAACCCCTGCTGTGCTGACAGCCTTTTGTTTTGCCTATCAAAAGGCTAGCAGAGATATATATATATAAGAGAGATAAAGCTTCATTTCCCCCCTTCCTCCTGTTCTCATTCTGCAATGTAAGAATAACCCCTCTATATATGTTGTTGTGAGTTTTTCGGGCTGTAAGTTGAACTTCTGAGATTATAAAAAGTGAAGATTTTTAAATTAAAAGAAAAAGAAAATGAGGGAGGGGCAGTGGGGGAAAACAAGTCTTTACCATGTGATGGCTAATCAAATGGCTAAATCTTAAAGTGGAGAGAAGGATTAGGTGTGATGAGGTAGGAAAATCTTCTGTTTAATTTCAAAATGGAGTATGGCGAAGCTTAAGGCAAAACAATTTAATTATCTCATGGGATGAGGTCCTAAGCTCTTGTTTTTACCAACCAACTCAAAGAAGGATTGATGATTCCCTTTTTAATAAGAATTAGGATACATTACTTACATTGACCCATGAATAAGTTGACTCTAGTTTTTAGGTTGATTTTTTTTCTAAATTTCTAGATTGATACATTAGTATAGTTAAAGTGGGTTTACAATGCTATACCTATATAGTGAGAATGGGCCCCCAGTTCAGCACTGTATGCTCTGCATTGGGGGAGAGTGCATCCCAGGATTTCAGTCAGAAGTATTTTCCAGTTTTACTTGGAGACATCTGAAACTGAATTTGGGGCTTTCTATATAAAAAGGATGTACCATTTAATTACAGTCCTTCCCCTTAATGTTAGCATATATACATGTAATGCAAACTGCATAAAATCAGGAAAAATTACTTGATTGCTTCAAGAAATCCTGACTTCTGTGGCAAGTATGGGGAGTTATTGAAAGTTTTAGGCTCTCCAGCATTAAATATCATTACCTCAAGGAGGGAAAAACATCCCCAAACAAAGAACAATGTCAGACTGAAATGTTTTTCAAGCAAAATCCCAACATCTGTGTGAACAGAGCAAACACTGAGTTAGATATTACATCACAGGATGGTGTGGAGCTTTTGGTTTAGGAACCACAAGTCAAAAATCTCACAGTCATCAAATGACACTATCTACTGGACAAAAATCACCCTCTCACTTAAAAAATATTTTGGTAAAGGAAGCAGGCAGGGTAAGTAGAAACTGGTTGAACTGGTTTGGATTTAAAATACTCAAACAATCATGCTCCCTAATCTTGTGGGGAAAAAGTGGGGTATAAATAAACATAATAATAACAATAGCAATTTTATAGGAAAGAAAAATAGCTTTTTTTTCATTTTCAGTGAAGAAAATGTGGAAACATTTCCAACAATGAACCTTCAACAGTTGCTTGTATGATATTCTCACGTCTCCAAAATCCAACAGATAAAGAACAGGTATTTGCCTTCAACCTCTATTGCTTTTTAACTTCATTAAGACCTCTTCTACACTGCCATATAAAATCCAGATTATCAGCTTTGAACTGGAATATATGGCAATGTAGACTCATAGTTCAAAGTTCAAAGAGGATAATGTGAATTATCTGATGTGATAATCTGGATTATATGGCAATATGGGTCTCCAAACAAGATCACAGTAGGAAAGGAACAGGCCTGTAGTGGTAATAGAAGTAGTTTATTGTGAGTGTTTTTAATTTATGTTGTTATTTATTTTCCTTTCTATATTGCTCTTTGTTGCAAAGTGTCAACAGAGGTAAACGAAGTCCTTAATCTCTCTCTCTCTCTCTCTCTCTCTCACACACACACACACACACACACACACAAATAGAAAATAACATGAAGCAAAGCTCAAATCTTTGAGAGTCCACTTGTTAATGAATAGTTACAATTATTTTATCTATGAAGAATTTTCACAGCAAAGTAGCAGTGAGTTCTGTGCATTGTTGATAGACCATACCAGTCACTATTTAAATTAACTATTCAGTAAAAACCTACCATGTGTGTCACAAAGTGAGTTGTCCGGCTTAACTCATGACAATGGATGGGCTGGATGGGATATGGCTGCTATGCCAAATGGGTGGAATGCATATGGAAGATAAGTCTGTGAGACACAAAACAGTAGCTAGGCTACAAGTCAGGTTTCAATTAAGGTTGGCTGGTGGAGTGCAAATTTATCAGCCTTTCAGTGAGTGTATGGAAATAGGTATCTTCCCCTCATTTCAAGACCTCAAATTGCATGCAAGTGTGCACAGAAAATGCATCAGTTTATTGTGTAGCCTTGGCTATTAAAATTGAACAGTAATTTTTAAATATTAAATTGCCCAGTATCTATTTATTATGTTACTAGCATTAAAAAAAAACCCCAGGGATTCTCCAATACTGTAAGTGTGGTAGTGGAAAATGTTCTGCTCCACATCACTGGGCACAGATACACTCATGTGTATCTGTATATTTTGTTGTAAACCGCGTTGAGTCGCCAATTAGGCTGAGAAACGGCGGTATACAAGGACAGTAAATAAATAAATAAATAAATAAATAAATAAATAAATAAATGTGCAGAACTTGGTTTGTTTCATCATCCTAGACCAATATCTAATTTTAATATTAAGTGTGCTACTTAATATGTTTTCCTAAGCAATGAATAATGGATGTGTTCACTTTCATCTGTCTTGACTGCACAGACACACACTAGATTCTGATTATGTTAAAGTATATATTTTTAAACTTATTAAAAAGCTTCTGATCCTGGTCAAATAAATAAGCAACAGAAATAAGATCAAATCAAAAAGCAGGAGTAATAATATTTTATTAAAGTTTAACTCTTACTACTCTCCCAAGTCCATGGTCTAGTTCAGGTTTCTTAAACCATTTTCAGCCCAAGAAATGTTTACATGACCCCAAGTATATAGATACATAAAAAGTTACAAAAATCAAATATTTGCTGATAATAAATCAGCATGTAGCATCTGCTAAATAAGTCGGTTTTCCTTTTTATAAAATATAGCTGAAATGTCTTCTGTAAACACTGCACAACAGAATTCAGTGTTGTGTTTAATGTTTTTATTTTTTCTACTTTTTATTATATTGTGTATATTTATGCTTTCCTTATTGAGGACACTGTGCTGTACCGGTTGTTAGCCACCCTGAGTTCCTCTGCGGAGGTGAGATAGGATGGGATATAAATGCCCTTAGTTAATTAATTAATTAATTAACATCAATATCTAAAATAGCCACTAGATGGCATTCAGGAATCTTTTACTATTGCCAAATTTTGGGGGATCCCAGCATTGAGCTAAGGCAGTGGTTCCCAACCTTTTTTTGAACAGGGACCACTCTCCAAAATTAGTACAAAAATTGTTACAAATCAGTTTTTGATCAACTTTAGGTTCAGTTTGGTTATATGAGGTGCTGATTCAGAAAATGGCATTGCATACATCACATCAGCTCTAGTTTCTGATACAAAACATATGCCATCCAGTAGTCTCTATCTTCTCACCCACAGAAAACCATATTTAATAAGTCTCGGCACTATAAGAGGGTTTCGCGAGACCAGTCGCTCTTATTGCAATAGTGTCACAACGGTGAGGCCGCTGACCATATTTTAGTTCTTGCAGACCACTGGTGGTCCACAGACCACAAGTTGGGAATCACTGAGCTAAGGGGACCCCATTTGGGATCAGGACCCACTGTTTATGAAGCAGTGGTCTGATTAATACTTACAAGAGGAAAGAGATCGTTAACAGTTTGCTTCTTATAACCTTGGTTTATACTATAGCTGAAGTCTCAATGTCTTTGGAATAGTTTGCAGTTATGTAGAAATGCATATCTTTTAAGAGAGATGCCTACAAGCACTAATGAGGAACATTTTAGTCCAGTTTAATTAATGAGCCCTTTCACACTAAAGAATCAACAGCATTTTATCAACCTTGTCTACAGGTGCCATGTGGCCTGCTGGGGTTCACAGTTTAGTGAGGTGCCAGAGTTCTTTGGCTGAGAATCCTAAACTGCTAATCCCAGGATTTCATAGGATATTGCCATAGCATCCATCTTGTCTCCTGCCTATGTCATCAGTTGGGAGCCCTCCCCCCCCCCCAGCACCAACTGCTGCTCTCGGCCAGAGTGAAGGGGGGGGGGCAGAAGACAGTTCCATCTTGTCTCCTGCCTATGTCATCAGTTGGGAGCACACACACCCCCCGGCACCAACTGCTGCTCTGGGCCAGAGTGAAGAGAGAAGGGAGCAGATGACAGTTCCATCTTGTCTCCTGCCTATGTCATCAGTTGGGACTCCCCCCCCCCCCCGGCATAAATGCTGCTCTGGGCCAGAGTGAAGAGGGGGGACAGAAGACAGTTCCCTCTTGTCTCTTGTGCTTTACTAATAATATAATATAATATTGTAGGGGCAACAAAACCAAAATATTTCCCAAAAGGCAGAAGCCCCCTTTCCAATAGGGAGGGCAAGGATGGACACCACGAAAGTTGAATCCTTTAAACTGCAAAAAAAACTATTTATTATTGCGTGGCCATAGCAATAACGACAAACAAGCATACAGGAATGCAATCAAAGGGTTTGTCGCCCCCTCCAAGGGGGCTGCAAAGCAATTATAGTAAATGGAATATACATTTTCATTGGTTCCCAAAGACAAATCACTTCATTGGTCTAAGCTAGCTATGCAGTTGTTCATTAGTTGTTTATGATTTTGATTGACATTATAGCACACGTGGGATCCTAACAATGGCACAACTATAACATAACTATAGTCCATTGTTCTCTGACCATGACTGTATCTTATCTGTTAGTCTGTTGCAAACATGGCTTCAGAGCGACTGGGAAACTTGAGGGTTCTATCTAGCAAACAGCTAGCTGGTTTTGTCCGGATATGTTGTTACCCTTGAATAGTAACTTCTTATTTGGAGCACTGATTTCTCAAACAATCAGCATTTTCTGTGAACAAAGGCCTACTGCAGAAATAGGCCAATATGGCAGTAAATCATGACATATGGGCATTGGGGAAATATATGAAAATTCCCTTTTAAAAACCACGTCCCCTCCATTCCACACTTTTTCTTTTTTGCTGAGATGAAATCTTTTCAGCGAAGCAAATCAAGCAAGTTTTACAAAAGCAGAGCAAAGAAGCAGTTAATCTTATTGCTGCACAATGACCCCTTATTTTTGACCAATCATTTGTGTCCACTTCGGGATGTTTCTTTCACCCTAAGGACGTATATTCTGTTGTCATCCTAACTGAGTTGACATCCAAGAGTTCTATCTGTTCAATCTTTTTAGGGGCCAAGGCTGAGGGCAGCGCAACTCTACAAGCACATGTTATCAAAGTGAGGCAACACAATAATATCAACAGCATAATCATAATTGCAATTTCAGACATGACTAAATCTTTTAACCATTGCAAGTCAAGCACCCATGATGTGAGCCACTCCTGCCAATATGAGTCTTCAGTGTATGTGAAACTGATTGTGTTGACTATTTGGTGTGTCTTGTAAACATTTTCATTTTGCAACAAACTGCATAGACCTCCTTCTCTGAACAGGTGGTCTACTGCCAATCTGTGTTGCATTCGGGTGTCTTATTTGGAGGGATTCCAATCCTTTTATTGTGTAGTTTGCCAGTTTATCTAGTTGTGCTGAAATGTGCCAGTTAGTGTTATCCCAATCTATGGAAACAAGAAATCACCAATTCTTTGTGATTCTGTCAAGTATGTTGACACCAACTGCTGCTCTGGGCCAGAGTGAAGAGAGAAGGGAGCAGATGACAGTTCCATCTTGTCTCCTGCCTATGTCATCAGTTGGGACTCCCCCCCCCCCCCCGGCATAACTGCTGCTCTGGGCCAGAGTGAAGAGGGGGGACAGAAGACAGTTCCCTCTTGTCTCTTGTGCTTTACTAATAATATAATATAATATAATATATTGTATATACATATAATTATAATATTATAATGTAATACAATATAATTCTAATAATAATAATACAATATTATAATTATATATTTTATATTAAATGTAATATTACTAATAATATTACAATATAATGATATAGTACAATATAGTAATATATAATACTGATATTGTACTATGCTAATAATATAATATATTGTATGTATATATATCTTGTAAGCCGCTCTGAGTCCCCTTCGGGGTGAGAAGGGCAGCATATAAATGTTGTAAATAAATAATAAATAAATAATAGCAGCCAATTGCAGTCAAAGTGAAATCATAACAGACATTATCACAAAAGGCTTTGTAGCATATCTTTGAAGCTCCTTAGCCATAAACAGAAGTGTTTACCATCACACAGCAGCATTGTAAAGTCATTCGAAACCAGTTTTCCATTCATGTTGAAGAAGGACTTTTTAAAAAGGGAAGAACTCCCTTTTTTAGGCAGCTGAAATCATTTTGAACATATATTCAAGGTGTTTCCAGATGGTGTTATTATTTTGAAAAGCTCAAACTACAAAATCCTTGGTTTCAAAGATTCTATAAGATCCCTTTATACGCAGATACATGGCATCACAATGGACATTATTACTACAGTTCTGATATGATTAGAAGTATTAAAATGTGTAAAACTGTTGTTAATATAACATTTACACTGAATTCTGGTTTGTAGTAACAAACAAACTCATCACAGTGAATGTACTGTCAAACTACAGTATGATTATTTTTGCTACTATGTTGTTTAAAATAAATTAAAGGCAGTTCACAAAACAGAGTCACAGGGCCCTTCCACACAGCCCTATATCCCAGAATATCAAGGCAGAAAATCCCACATTATCTGAGTATAGATTCAGATAACCCAGTTCAAAGCAGATATTGTAGGATTTATTTGCCTTGATATTCTGGGATATAGGGCTTTGTGGAAGGGCCCACAGAGAGGTGCTAGTTGACATAATAAATACAAGAGGAGAAGGAAAACAAAAGATAAGATAAGCACTCTACTTTAAAATTCCTCCACATGGAAAATGAATGACTTGCAAAAGATGGCATAGCATTCATTTTCTAGACACAAGCATTGTTGCATTTGTATGTTTTCTAAAAGAAGAAATGACTGTGCACAGTAACTTCAGTTATTCATTGGGTGTTCTCCCTTCACAGAAAGACATTTCCAAACATATCGCAAATGTAAATTATATTGGGATCTGGTATTTATCTGTAAATAAAATGAATCACATTCTGCACCCCAACATCCAAAAACTTCATCTGAATATCACAATAAACCATGGACCTAGGGCCCTTCCATACAGCCATATAACCCAGAATATCAAGGCAGATAATCCACAATATCTGCTTTGAACTGGATTATCTGAATTCACACTGCCATATAACCCAGTTCAAATCAGATAATATGGGATTTTATGTAACTGTTTGGAAGGGGGCTTAGCCTGTCTTTCAGGCCTGTTTAGCCCTGTCTCCTCCTCCTCCTCCTCGTCCTCCTCCTCTTCTGTGTAAGAGGACAGGAGAAAGGAAAGTTCTGAAGCATTTGTTTTTGACAAAGACACAACTTGCCACATCACCCAAACATGACAAGTTGTGATTAAATCTAACTATGGCATGCTTGAACAAACTAATCTCAAATCATGGTTTGATCATGGCTTCATGTTCCACCTACATTTCAGTTAAGCTAAGTTGGAAGTGGAAATTTTTGATCCCCTCCTGATCTCCCAAGTACCCTGGGGAGAGAGGCAGTCCATAAATAAAGTTTTATTATTATATTATATTATATTATATTATTACAGCAGACAAAGGGAAGGAGATGGAACACACAAGTCTGGGGCAGAACTACCTTTGTTTTCACCAATTTAAACTATCAGGATCATCTAAACCTTGCAGTTCAATCAGAGATGGATGGTCCTGCCAAACATAAACAGAGAGTTGTGCCACATGTAGGCTTTGTCCTTGACAAATCCACTCCCAACTCACAAATGGTCCTATTGTAATCATGAAATAGCTGCCACAAAGGGTTTTGTCTCTTCAGGGTAAAATGTTATTGTGGTTTGAAATACCTCTTATATGTCACTTGTAACATCAACCTCAAACTTCTCTGCTATATGCCATTTTGTTGTGGGAATAGGGGCAATGTAACAAATGTGAGAAAAAGCAAGGCTGGTTGGCACAATTTTGGAACTTCTAGCTTTATGTTTGTCTTCCCTCTAAATTTCTATCCTATATATACAAAGACACATACTCACACATGTGTATATGTATGAAGAGAAGAAATTTAGAAGGGAAACTAGTGCACATGAAGTATATACACTGCGCAGAGAGAGAGAGAAGCACATGAACTATCAAGATTATGTGAGCATTGGGTTGTCTTCTCCTTGAACAGACTAATCTTAGAATATATCTCCAGAAAGGATTCACTGGGAACAGAAATCTACCTGCCTGGACATATTTACAGTTTTTTCATATATAACATTCCAAAATGGCTTCAGTTATTGTCTCATCAATCATAGCCTCTGTCATACATGATTTATAATGTTTCCTCATACAAGATTTATTCTGGTTCCACTTTCTCTGCAATCAAGCTTTTCTTGGGAGACTGAAAAATGTCTATTGGCTTTTCTTGTCAACACCTGATTCATGAGCCTCAAAATACACCTGAGGCAAATGAGGTGATGAAATGCCAAGCCAGGTTACAGGATTAAGTGTGCTCACACCTCCTTTTGTTATCAGTAGGGTAATTATACCTCAACAAGAAGACTTAAACCAAGGCCTTACAAAGTCAGGGAGTGCAAGAATTGGCTTAGTGTAGGGTCAGACTTTTTTTATTCCTTTCATGCCATTCAACAACAACAACAATTTTATTGATTAGCCAGTTGACCTTATCAAAAACAGACAGTGCAAACACAACATACAACATACGTCTGGTCCTCTTAAAATATAATACAAATATATAGGTATTTATCAACTCAAAACCAATGTAGCTTAGCTGTAGATATATGCATCAACTACCCTCTGGTTTCTCTTCAGATCGTATAAACCTTTCCATGCCATTCATTGTCCCTCATTTCTCTCAATAACATCTGGTGGAAATGAGGTTTTTTTAAAAATGCTTTTGCTGAATTCCAGTACCTCTCCCTTCTCCTCCCAAAGATACAACATGTGTGTGCAAATATTTCTGACATACTCCAAAGGAATGGCTATCTTCATCCCTTTGTAGTGAAAATCATTTCAGGGCTAAGGAAATCTTCATCCAATGACCTCACTCTTGCTGCTTCATATTAAAACTTGGAGAAATTTTCACATTTGTATTCAGCATTCTCGATATCTTCAGAGTTAGAACTAGGATTTACACAAATCTTAGAAGCTGCAGATGTGTTGCCTTTCATACTACACAATTATAGTGCTATGGCTCTATTTTAATTACCTTGGCAACATGTTATGGAATTTCGGGATTTGTAGTTTAGGGAGGGTACTGAGGATTCAGAGACAGAAGGGCTCTAGTGGCTCACCAATCTACGTATCAGTTAAAACACAGTACGATATTGTATAGTGTGAAAGAGCTCTTTATTATTGTTCCTTGATTAAATATTTTTCTTTCTGATTCACCAATTTAACAAAATGGATATTTGAGTCTGACACAAATTCAAATAGTTGCTGTGACTACTCCTACCCTAGCAGTCATTTTGTGAGGCCATTCATGGCACAACACACCAAATATGCCTTCTTGCCTAAAAAGTTTGAGATTCCCTAAGAGATAATGGGTCAAAACCCAAAACTGTGCCCTTTGTAAGGGCACCAAAATGTACTGTGCTCCCTCTTGTTCCTTGTTTGAATAAGAATTTTTGGATGAAGTACTGCAAAGTTGGTGCAACTGAAAGACAAATAAATGCAGCAAACTTCCAGATATAAACAAATATGTGACTGGAAAAGTGATTATTCAGCACATCCTTGGTGTCTGGGTAAGATAGAAAACTACTGCACAGAACTGCATATAAGGCAAGCTGTCTCAGAACAGTAAGATTGATGCTCCTGGTAAGCCTTCCAAGTACAACCACATGATAAGGTTAGCATTTGCTCAACCTAAAAATATTTGTGGTGATAGAGAGGGAAGGGACTTGTGTAAGATTCTGACACATAATAGCAGTTAACATTTGCCTGCAGAGCTCCCAGATGTTTAGACCTTCAACTCCTAGACATCCTAACAGCTGGTAAACTGGCTAGGATTTCTGGGAGTTGTAGGCCAAAACACCTGGGAACCCACAGGTTGAGAACCACTGTTTTAATGGATAAAGGTTGAATATAACATAAAGATCCATTTCTAAATGTATTATAGCTAAAGGTAGTGATGACTGTGGTGTTTAGAAGAAATCATGCAAAGCAAGAGGGAAAGAGAGGTATGGAAACGCTTGTCAGTAGGACGTAAGTAATTGCAATGCATAAATCCCCCATTCTATGTATATTTCATATCCAGGGGGGTGGGGGGACAACCAAAAGGATCAAAGCTGTGGAAGTCATGTCCTATGAGAAGGGTCTTGGAGAGCTAGGTATGTTTTGTGGGGCAAAGAGGAGATAAAGAGATGGCATGATTGATAGCCATGTTAGAAAGAATGTCACATTGAGGAGGAGCCAAGCTTGTTTTCTGCTGTTCTAGAGGATTCAAATTTTAAGAGAAGAGATTCCACCTAAACATTAGGAAGCACTTCCTGACCATAAGAACTGTTTGACAGTGGAATATGCTGCCTTGGAGTGTGATGAAGCCTCCTTCTTGGAAGGTTTTTAAGTAGAGCCTGGATGCCCATCTGTCAGGGCTGCTTTGATTGTGTGTTCCTGCATGGCAGGGGGTTGCACTGGATGGCCCTTGTGGTATCTTCCAACTCTATAATTCTATGAACATTTATACTTACTGCCTGCATCTAAATTCTGAGATACAGTCCAATCTTTCCATCCATTTTATTTATTTATTTATTTATTATTTATTATTTGCACTTATTTACCGCCACTCTCAGCCCGGAGGCGACTCGTGGCGGTGTACAGAACATAGAACATAAAGACAACAGTTACAGTAAATCAAAACACACGTATTACTAACACACATCCACTTAAGCTAAAAATCCGCTTCATCTTGTTTGAGTCATAATCAATCTCATCGTCGTAGTTCATTCCGGTGGTCATTCCAAAACATAGCACTTAATTAAAGGCCTTTTCAAAGAGCCAGGTTTTTAGGCCCCTACGAAAGGCCATGAGGGAGGGCGCCTGTCTAACTTCAGCAGGGAGGGAGTTCCACAGCCGGGGGGCCACCACCGAGAAGGCCCGCTCTCTGGTCCCCGCCAAGCGTGCCTGTGAGGCAGGCGGGACCGAGAGAAGGGCCTCCCCGGATGATCTCAAGGTCCTCGTGGGCTCGTAGGCCGAGATGCGGTACTCAAGGTATTTTGGGCCGGAACCGTTTAGGGCTTTGTAGGTTAGCACCAGCACCTTGAATTGGGCCCGGTAGCTGATCGGCAGCCAGTGGAGCTGGGACAGCAAGGGCGTTGTGCGCTCCCTGCGTCCCGCTCCGGTTAACAACATGGCTGCCGCGCGCTGGACTAGCTGAAGCTTCCGGGCCGTTTTCAAGGGCAGCCCCACGTAGAGAGCGTTGCAGTAGTCGAGGCGGGATGTGACCAAAGCGTGTACCACCGTGGCCAAGTCAGACTTCCCAAGATACGGGCGCAACTGGCGCACGAGCCGAAGCTGTGCAAATGCTCCCCTGGCCACCGCTGAAACCTGGGGATCCAGGCTCAGCGATGAGTCCAGGGTCACACCCAAGCTGCGAACCTGCGCCTTCAAGGGGAGTGCGACCCCGTCCAGCACAGGCTGTAACCCTATACCCTGTTCGGCCTTGCGACTGACCAGGAGTACCTCTGTCTTGTCTGGATTTAATTTCAGTTTGTTCGCCCTCATCCAGACCGTCACAGCGGCCAGGCACCGGTTCAGGACTTCGACAGCCTCCTTAGTAGCAGGTGGGAAGGAGTGACAGAGTTGGACGTCATCTGCGTACAGGTGACACCGCACCCCGAAACTCCGGATGATCTCACCCAGCGGCTTCATGTAGATGTTAAACAGCATGGGGGACAGTATGGAGCCCTGAGGAACACCACAGGTCAAAGGCTGTGGCGTTGAACAGGAGTCCCCCAATAACACCTTCTGGGTGCGACCCTCCAGAAATGACTGGAGCCACCGCAAAGCGGTGCCCCCAAGACCCATCTCTGCAAGGCGTCCCAGAAGAATACCGTGGTCGACGGTATCGAAGGCCGCTGAGAGGTCCAGAAGCACCAACAGGGACACACTCCCCCTGTCTAGCTCCCGGCGGAGATCATCCACTAAGGCGACCAAGACCGTCTCGGTACCATGTCCCGGTCTGAAGCCAGACTGTGCCGGGTCCAGATAATCCGTGTCTCTCAAGAATACCTGGAGTTGTGAGGCCACCACGCTTTCCATGACTTTGCCCAAGAAGGGAAGATTGGAAACAGGCCGAAAGTTGTCAAATTTAGTGGGGTCCAGTGATGGTTTCTTCAACAGCGGCTTTATAATAGCCTGTTTTAGGCTCGCTGGAATCGTGCCTTCCCGAAGGGAGGCATTAACCACCACCGTTACCCACTCAGCCAATCCCCCTCTGGCCTCTTTCAGAAGCCAGGATGGGCAGGGGTCTAGGATGGACGTGGTGGGCCTCATTCCTCCAAGTATCTTGTCCACATCCTCGGGTTTCACAAACTGAAAAGAATCCATCAAAACAGGACAAGCAGGTGCTTGTGTCACATCCACAGAGACTGCATTTAATGTGGCGTCCAGCCCAGAACGGATCAAAGCGACTTTGTCTGCGAAGAACCGAGCAAATGCTTCACAGCGCGTGTCCGAGTTGTCAGGGCTCCCACCTGAGGTAGGGGGAGTTAAGAGACCTCTGACAATCCGAAACAGCTCCGCCGGACGGTTTTTCGCAGACGCAATAGTGGCCGCAAAGAAAGTTTTCTTTGCAGCTTTTATTGCCGCGGCGTATGCCCTTAGAAAGGACACAAACCGTGCTCGATTTGACTCGCTTGGGTCCGAGCGCCACACGCTCTCTAGTTCCCTCTTCCTTCGCTTCATCGCTGCCAGCTCCTCAGTGAACCAAGGAGCCGGTTTAGCTCGGTTACTTGAGAGGGGACGTTCCGGAGCGATCCTGTCAATTGCCCTGGTCATCTCCCCATTCCAGAGAGCGACCAAGGCCTCGACATGGTCACCTACCGAGGTGGCGGGGAAATCCCCAAGAGCCGTCAGGAATCCGTTCGGATCCATAAGCCTCCTGGGGCGGACCATCTTAATGGGTCCTCCACCTTTGCGGAGGTTAGGGGGCGCAGTAAGCCTAAATCTGATCAGGAAGTGGTCAGTCCATGGCAACGGAGAGATGGACAACTCCTCCACACCGCCACCTTGCTCCCATCCCTGGCAGAAAACCAAGTCCAATGTGTGTCCAGCACAGTGGGTGGGGCCAGTTATTTGTTGGGACAGCCCCATGGTTGCCATGGCAGACATGAAGTCCTGAGCCGCTCCTGAGAGGGACGTCTCGGCGTGGATGTTGAAGTCCCCCAGCACAAGGAGCCGTTGGGACTCCACCACCAGGCTCGAGACCACCCCCGCTAGCTCAGGCAGGGAGACTGTAGTGCAGCGAGGTGGACGGTACACTACAAGAATCCCTATTCTGTCCCGGTCACCCACCCTCAGGTGGACGCATTCGAAATTTGTGGTCTGCGGGATGGGGCTCCTGGTCAGATGGATGGAATCTCTATAGACTACTGCGACCCCGCCTCCCCGTCCTCCGGCTCTAGGTTGGTGTTGCACGGAGAAACCTGGAGGACAAAGCTGGGAGAGATTTACGCCCCCCGCTTCATCCAGCCAGGTCTCCGTGATGCACGCCAGATCTGCCCGCTCCTCCAGGATTAAATCCTGGATCCAAGTTGTTTTTCCATTGACAGATCTGGCGTTCAACAACACCACCTTCAAGCCAGAGGGCCCGCTCATCTGGTTACACCAATTTACCTTAGGAGACCGGTTGGGGGTTGTTAATATGGAAGAGCGGTCCGAATTAGGCCGAA
The DNA here is from genome assembly GCF_037176765.1 of Anolis sagrei. Classification (NCBI taxonomy): domain Eukaryota; kingdom Metazoa; phylum Chordata; class Lepidosauria; order Squamata; family Anolidae; genus Anolis; species Anolis sagrei. Next base: position 261,039,261 of record NC_090021.1, on the reverse strand, counting down.
TTCGAGGTCTCCTTTTCCCGCATCTCCTCCTTCCCACCACGACCTCTATGGGGGCCCCTCGGCTCATGGAACACCTCCCCTCCTCCATGCCGCAGTCTAATGTCAAGGTCTTACTTCCAGCTTTGTTCGTTGTTTGACTTTCCGGTCTTAGCCAATTTACTGTCCTCCCCCCTACCCCCCTCCCCACCTCATTTTTATTTATAGGGTCCAACTCACCTCCCCCCCTGTCCGTCACACTATACAATAGTAATAAGGATAACACGCAAAGGGGGATGGGGGACCACATAGATAACAACGATTCAGGGTGGTGTTGGATGATCTGGCCACACCACTAGACTAGTTCATAAAGTGCACAATAGGGAGCTAGATCTAAAGTGCAATAGCTATAATAGCTAAAGTGCAGTAGCTAAAGTGCAATAGCTAAGGTGCGGCACGGAGGGCTAGGAAGGGGCGAAAGTGCTGGTGCGGTTGGCGGCACAGGCAGGCGCCTTAAAGTGCTCTCAACATAAAGTGCTATATCTCAACCGATATAAGCCCGGGATGTATAAGCTGGTATATAGTCACCCTCCGATGGGGTTGAGGTGATGATCAGTTAACTTAAAAGCTAATTATGACCCAGATGGAGTCTCATATGACCCAGATGGAGTCTCATTTTGATGGCAATATGCCTAATGCATTGATGGAAAATTTTAAATTAATATCATTTTACCACAGCAGACCTGACACATCAATTTCCATAGCTCAGTTGTTTCCTTGATACGTTACATGTAAACATGCATAAACCAACTCAAACTTTTAGCTTTGACTTTCTGCTTCCATTGTCTGTACGCAAATTAAACTTCAACTGAATTTAAGATTACTTTTGCCAGAACATGTCTATGTTTAAAAAGAGGGACTTTCTATGATGAGTATGGTAGATTTGATTTAAGCATGTCTTACTCCACCTCCACCCAGCTCTCTCTCTCATCAGTTTTGTAGCAGGAAAGGCATCAAAGGAATGTGACCTAACCAGGTAATTTCTACACATGTGAAATTTACAGTACCTTTTTTTCAAAAGCACATGTGCAAACAAGTTCAGATTACAGATAATAAAAAGTCATTCTTCAGCAATGTCTATGTTATTGGATTGTGAAAACTGTGTAAACAGCTCAAGTTTGTTTCACATATTTCCAGGGAAGACTTGTAGGCTGAGAAGAAAAAAGCTTTTCCCATTGTTTCAGGGTAAGCAGCTCCACACTGCTCGATCCACAGGCTGCCACTGCATGTTTCCATGCAATCCCATATCCAAAAGTATCTGGAAATATCTCAGTAGAATATTCAAACTACAGAAACTGATTAATCTTGAAAGCATAAAAGATAAAGACACAAGACAAAATTAGAAAATGATTTTTAACTTGACTTCTAGATTGGCTAAATTGAAATATTAGAGTAAGGGCCCATCCAGACAGGCACAAAAACCGGGACCTGTCTTGGTTTTACCAGAGACGTCCAAACAATGCCTCCGGTAAAACCAAATTAATTCAGAACAAAGCAGGGTTTCCCAGCTTTGTTCTGAATTAATTGAACACCTGGTAAGATCCAGATCATATGGTAAAATCCAGGTTTTACACAGCATGGGCCTTCTGTGGATTGGACCCGGGGATGGCACCACATGATTCCTGGGCCCAATCCACACAGCTATCTTGGGGTTTTTTGGGTTCCAGAGTTTAAAAAACTAAGAGAGCACTCACCCGCTCCCCCCAAACCCCAAATTTCCCAGTAAAAAATAAATAAAACTTACCCGGGCACCATTATGTTCCTCCTCATGCTTCCTGGCATTGAATAGTTGCCATTTGTAAAACCACCTTGAGTCCCCTTGGGGGTAGAGAAAGGCAGGATACAAACATAATAAATGAATGAATTAATGAATGAATAAAATTTATGGAGGTGGTCTCTCAGTTCAAATTTAACCCTCAGTTCAACACCTCCAGTAGAAGACTTCTGCTTGGGTATTCTCAATATCTTTTATCTTTTAGGCTGTCAATCGTATGTGTAGAACTTCCATACAGTGCTGTAATTCAAATGAAAGTATCTTCCTGTCGACTATCTCCACTCTCTAGCTTTCACAACTGTACATAGCACCTATATGGTATGGACGATTCAATGGAATATCTGGTATTCAATGGTATCAATTTGATATTCAAAGAAATTGATTTACATTTGATAACTTTTTTCTAAGTTTCCATTTTGATTTATGATTGAGCCACAATATAGAATGTCTTTGACTATTTCAGTGTCTTCATCATCTACAATCTGCTTGCTCTATCCATAAGGAATTGTTCTGGGATCCAGTGCAGATGCTAAAATCCATGGATGCTCATAGTAGAATGGCCTCCCTGAAATAAAATAGTAAATTATATAAATGAGTGCCAGAGAGAGTCTGTGAAATGGCTCGAGGCTTTAGCCTATGCATTACTGAAATGCTTGCCACATGACAAATTCAAGATTTTCTTTTGTGATTTTTTTAAATTTTATTTTGTCAAACTATGGTGCTTGGATCTACAGAACTGGAGCAGATGGATACAGCAAAGTAATTGTGCTGTACAGCAGGCAGTCCCTCCTCCACAGAAGAATAGTGCTATGACAGATTAAAAAGTACTACTTGTGTGAAATTGCTATAGGAATAGAATCAAAGAGAAGATGTGAGATGTTCCTTCATTTCCTCGCAATGATTTTTACTTGAACCAGGAAGATAATATATTAATGTTGTCACCCTAACATGCATAAAAATGAGATCATTCTGACATTTCATAAATTATGTGTTTTTTTATGGCTCAGCCAATGTTTTAATGAGGGTGATCTTCTACCGCTGCCTTTCCAAAGAAGATAAAATTTAATTGCAAATTATCTCCAATAATAATTACTCTTTATTTTCCTTTTAATGTGCAGAGTGCATTGCAACCTCTTGTTTTTATTGCTTTTTTCCCTCACTGCACTAGTACTCCTAATTTCTAGAAGGTGTGTCTGATTATTTGGCTGAGGTCATATTTGAAGAGTGTTTTGTCTAAGTATATTTATCATTTAAAACTAATTTTCATTCTGCAAGAATTTGCATTCTTCTGAGTGCAAAGTAGGTAGAAACCAAATTTGGATTCCTGATATGCAAATACATTTTGTGCATCCAAATGGATACTTAGTGAAGACAAATGGACACACACCATTTTTATCAATGAACCAATACAAGCTATTAAAATTGGAAGCTACACCACTTAGTGCAAGCATCGTTCTGTGTGCAAAAGCATTTGGGAGTTTTCAAAACCATTTTCACTCACTCCCAATGTCTGGATCATGTGTGTGTGTAACAGAGAAGCTTGTGCTTATGAACCATTTTAATTTGAAATGGGCACCCAAGTAACATTTACTTTTTAAAATGCCCCGTGGCATGCCCATCTCTCTTCATCTATGCAGTTATAATCATCCCTGTTATTAAACATTTCAATATGCAAACTGGACATTAACTGGTGGCACAGCGGGTTAAACCATTGAGCTGCTGAACTTGCTGACCAAAAGGTTGGCAGTTTGAATCCAGGGACTGAGGTGAGCTCCTCTGTTAGGCCCAGCTTCTGCCAACCTAGTTGTTCGAAAACATGCAAAATGTGAGTAGATCAATAGTTACCTCTTCTGTGAGAAAGTAATGGCACTCCATGCAGTCATGCTGGTCACATGACCTTGGAGGTGTCTATGGACAACGCCAGCTCTTCGGCTTAAATGGAGATGAGCACCACTCCCCAGAGTTGGACATGACTAGACTTAATGTCATGCTGGCCACATGACCTTGGAGGTGTCTACAGACAACACTGGCTCTTCAGCTTAGAAATGGAGATGAGCACCAACTCCCAGAGTCGGACACTACTGGACTTAATGTCAGGGGGCAACCTTTACCTTTTAGTTGTTGGTCATAGTCAGCAAGAGAGTGGACTGGCTCTATCTCCATGGCAATCTGAACTCATGAAGTATCATATGAGGAGCAAAATGTTGAAAGAAGTCCTTTTTCATTATGAGGGCAATGCAATGCATGTGCTCTTTTAAGGGGTGTCAATACTCCCCAGCATGTGAAAAAAGAAAACCATGAATCATTCAGCCATTGATCTGTCTTCTTTAAGCTGCAAAATTTAAGAAGCAGCTGTATTGGTATCATCATCATCAGCTGCTTCTTTCATTCAAAACAGAAGAGAATATAGCATCTTCCACTAAGGCCTGTTAGAACTATGCCCACAACAAAGAGCTCCAACTTTATTATGACGAAGATTGGAATGCTTCTGTGTCAATCCTATCACAGGCACAGTCTCTCTGTGTTCTCATGACGCAGACACTGGAGATAATACAATGAAAACTAAGAACATACTGGCATATATCTAAAGTTCATTGCACCAGTGGTGAATTTAGTGGTGAATAAGGAACCCAGAGAGAAGTAAATTTACCCAGCTTCAGCTGATATGTCAAGCTGTACTCCTTTCCAGATTTGGTTTCAGTGGGTCAGCTTAAATACCTTCTGATTAGACTTCTGTAATATACTCTTAAGAAAAGTGTCTAGTGATACAGACATTGCAAAATGTGTTATCTGAAATTTGAGCTCTTCAACACAGGACTTGTAATGTGTCACATCATGCTGTGGTGAAGCCTATGTAGCACCATTTCCTCTGTGAAGCCATTTAGATTTCGGACATCCTTCTCAAGGAAAGACAGGCTTGCTTCAATTCTCTTGAAGTGTTGGCAAGTTGATAAAATTATATAATCTGGAAATGCCTTTATCTTTAAAACTGGTTGTTAAATTGGGTTTTAAGAAGCCGGAAGCTGTATCTAGTGCATAATGTGATTGTCTGGTGTATGCTTTATAAATGTGGTTATTCTCCTTCTCCCTCGCCATAACATTCATTTTCTTTAAAAAGCTGGTTGTACAGATTTGCACAACATAAACCAACTCATTCAGCCGTGTGATGTGAACTGCCATGAGAGACCAATGCAAAATGGAATATCACAACCTCAGCATTATGGAAATAGGAGTCTTTAAAAAGATTTTATCCTTTTTATTGTTTACAATTTTCTGCCCTGCTGGACATAAAAAATTACAAATAAATACTTTTCATAATTAATAGATAAATATAAATAAAGGCATATATCATGACCCAGACATGCACCCTTGCAGGTGTGAGTTCATCCATTAATTTCAGTGCCATGGATTGTATCAAGGGATGCATGAAAAGAGTTACATCCTCTCCTAAAGAGAACAGGCAGCTTCTTTCATGCAGGAATGCTTTTCAAGCTTTGAGCTTGGGACTGAGAGCTAGTTCACACATAATTAGTGGTGTTTCCTAATTGAATTCAATTATAATGAATGCAGTTCATTTGAACATCCAAGTGGCTTATATGTAACTACGTAACCCATGCAATGGTAAAAGTGATTCAGCACATGAGCATGGTCCAGTTGCCACTCTAAATCTCTAAATGCGAACTATTCAGGCAAGAAAAAAAAATATCTAGAACAAGACTGGCTCCAGGTTTAAGGAATGCATTGGGAAAAGAGCCCACCTCCAACAGCAGTAGCAACAACCTGCAAGGATGGATCTGGAAAAGGCTCTCAAAGCGAGCATTGACATGATGGATAGATACAATCAAGAGACTAGGACCACAGTAGATGTGTTACCTTGATACCTGGCCTGCCAGCAAACATTGTCCTGGACTTACATTTGTGTGCCTTGTTGGACAGCTAGGGACACAAGAACTTCAAATAGTCCAGATTTATGTATTGGAAGCCAGCACTGGGAGTTACATATAATGGATACCTATCAGAAACGTTTACTCCATGAAAAAACAGTCATATAGATTCGTACAACATAAGCCAAGTAAGCTATTCAGCTGACTCATTCATCCTATCTCTGGTGCAATGACTAAGAGCTACTACTGTTAGACATAGCAACCAACGTCTGTGTGCAGTTGCTAGTTTTGCATCTGTCTCTGAGGGCTCTTTGACACTGTCAGACCCAAGAGCTCTCTGGTTGAAGATTCTAAGTAACCATACCTAAAAGCTCCCCAAAATCATGCATCAGTTAATTACAAAAGCCTCTTGAACGTGTTCCATTCAGACCTTTGGCAAAAGCCATCTGTCCTTCCTCACTCAAACACAGCCGAGGGGCGGGAGGGGGAGATCTGTCAAAAGCTAATTATGTCATTGGTGTCATGCATACCTTGACAGATTATCATCAAGGAATTGAGAACCTCAACCAAAAGTTCTTCAGTGTAGTGTTAAGACCCAATCTTCCAGATTGTAGGAGTAAAGTAGGGAATTTCCCTTTTAAATCCACCAGAACATTAGGAAATACATCAACTCTCTCTTTTAAATGGCCGAGCATCACACAAAAAACAAAGAGTACTCATTACAGAGAAAATATATACATGGGACTGGCCCCACCAAAGTATGGGGAATTTGCATGCAGAAGTACTGTCCTGTGTGTGTGGAAAAAGTAATAGGAAGGATGTGATGTGAAAAACCTGCATGTTGTACTTTAAATTGTCCAGATGTTACCCCTGGACAGAAAACACAAACACATTCACACAAGTTGGCCATTACTGAAAGAGCTGTCATTCTTTTGGGAAAATCCTGAGGTCCCTTCTACACTGTCATATAAAATCCAGATTATCTGCTTTGAACTAGATTATATGGCAATGTAGACCCATATAATCCAGTTAAAGCAGATAATGTGTATTATCTGCTTGAATAATCTGGATGATATGGCAGTGTAGAAAGAGATAGAGTTAGATTCCAGTTTCCTCACTCCAATCTCCTTTCAAGTGAGGACTGAATCTTGGAGCCAAAGATACAGCCCTACAGTTCACATGATCCTTATGACAAATCCCCTTATCAGGCTGGCTCCGTAGTTCCAGCCCTTGTCTATTAAGTGTATTAAAACACACAAAAATACATTAACCATTTCTGGTTCTTTACTTTTGCAAGATTTCTGCTTTATGTGAAAAATATACTGTATCCAACTCCATAAATTTGAACAATACATATAATACAAGTGGCATACAGCCCCAAACTGCATGTCTGTCTGCCCAGTGAAGGACTGCTGACTTATGTAGGCTTAAAGCTTTACTGTATTAGTTGTGTAGCTTTTTAATGTTAATATGAAGTTATGATAAACAATACCATGTGTGGTACTGCGTACATGTGCAATACATTCAGCTGTCTGGCAGATGAAAAGCCGTCTTGTTGAATTGTGTTAATGAGGGCTTTCAGAGAAAACAGAACATTGCATGGATAGAATGATAACCAACCAAAAGAAAAGAAAAATGCTTTTATCATCCCAGCATTTGTTTTTCAAATTAATGAGCCAAATTTATTAAAGAATGAACAATTGTGAAGAGCAAGTTCTGGAATGAATGCTAGAAAGTTTAAGCTCATGGCATAGTCATTAATGAAGCAAGTAGAGAAAGTTCATCTTCTAAGTTGTGTTTGCATTAGACCCAACATCCAAGCCCTAATACTGTCATCCAAAAGAACACAAGGAAGCAGAGAAATGTTTGTCTCTCAGAGTTTGCACTGCTACCAGACAACACAGAGTAAGATTGGCTAAAGCCAATTTTCTTTTTCGTTTCTTTTTGTCAGGGGTTGGAATCACACAGCCTCTGGCCTGTAAGTGCCTTCCAGGGGTGTTTTCCTGGGCTTTTGAACTGGTCCTCCAGAAACTTTGGGAAGGCATACATTTGTTCCTGCAAATAGGGTCCTCACATATGTACCATTCAAATAAAGCAGGTATTTTAAGAAAACCAGGAAGTGACCACCTGGGAGGGATTTGTGAGATTCACGGCGTGTCTGGGGAGTAGATCCCAGAATTCCTAAAGTTACCTATCTGCTTTACGGAATCAGAACTGGACAATAGAAGGTAGAGTGGAAATGCTCCACTGCAATCCTGTAGGAACTGGACCCCAAGGGTCTTGTTTGCTTTAATTGAAAATCAATATTTATGCTAATGATTTTTTTATGATTCTGAGACAACCTTCCACAACCTTCAATGTCTATTTTCTGTCTGACTGTACTAATCTATGCAGTGAATAATCTAATTTAAAAGGAAAGAAAGGAAAGGAAAGGAAAAGCATAGACAATGAGAAAAAAGGCTGAGACATGATATTAAGAATTCTGTATGTGTGAATTATGTCAGAGTTCAGTATATTGTCACTTCCTGTATCTTTTTTTGTCCATGCTCATTTCTAACATTCCATACCTTCATCTTTTGATTTCTTCCCAGCAGGGAACATGGAGAAGCTGCCACTCCATGCCCCACATCACCCTCCTTTCCTTGCCCCTCATCCCAAGGAGCGAAGCATCACCACCCGGCTTCCCCCACCCTACCACCCCATTGCTAGGAAGTCAACATGGGAAGGCTCCTATGTTGCTGCAGCAGCAACATGTGCGGCTTCCTCTCCTTTTTGGCACAAAGCCTGACTGGAAGTGCCTGTATGTCGTGTAAAGGGATCCATGCTGCAAATGAATGGGGAAGTAGCATATAACAGACAAATCAGCTCATCTGATGAGATCATTTGACAAAACAAGAAGTGGCATCATTGCAGGGGTCTACATCGGCCTTCCAAGCCAGACTGAGAACTTGGATGATTCCTTCTTGGAACAGATGACCACACGTTCAGAAAAGAGAGATGTTGTAGTCATGGCAGAATTCAACTATCCTGATATTTGCAGTACATCAAACTTTGCCAAGAATATCAGATCCAGCAAATTCCTCATTTGCCTTGCAGACAGTTTCATGTGTAGAAGGTAGAAGAAACAACGAAGGGGTTGGCTCACAAATGGTTCCTCTTCATCTTGGAAAGTAGAGACAAATGGGGTGCCACATGGTTCTATCCTGGTCCGGTTCTATTTAACATCTCCATAAATGACTTGGATCATGGAATAGAGGGCATACTTATAAAATTTGTAAATGACACCAAACTGTGTTTGGTGTTAGGCTTAAAGACGTTACCAGAAATTATCCCTATTATCTCAGGTTTAGTTTCTAAAACCTCGAGAATTGATCAGTATGTAGTAGTGGCCAATGCTAAGAAAGCAAATTATTTCTTTGTGGTTTACGTATAGAATCATAAGCTTTGACTATGATGTTTATTCCACATACCCTATTGTATAGTTTGGATATAAATTCAAATGTTGCATATGCATAAAAGACAATTTCTGCATACAGGCTGCTTTTCTAGCTCAGACAAAATCTATCTGTGATAAATTGCATATGATAAATTGATGTTTAGCAGAAGTTCTTCTCAAAGACAGATGGAAAATAAACAGTCTCCAGGCAATCTCACCCGTAACCACAAAGGCTGTGTGCTTTTGTGTTTTGGCACCTGCTGAAATCATGCTGGAACAACAGGCTTTCTCCTTTCCCAATACCCTGACATTCTCCTTTCTGCTCTTTAGATTTGAGTCATCAAGTTCAACTCTCCTTTATCCAACACCACCATCATGACTACCACCCAGACAGCCTGGCTCCTCATTGTATGAGAACATTCTTTCTCCATCAGGTGGTTTACAAGGAGTACTATGTCATGATTTGGGACAAGTCACTATGTGCCTCGACTGGTGCCAAGGAGCAATGGGGGGAGATAGGATCAGTTAAACACACATTTGGAACTAAAATTTTCAACATACAGGGAGTAACCAGAGAGCTGAACCTTGATTTGAAACATGTTTTCTTCCAGGAATAGAGAAGTTTTTACTCCATCTCCATTCCAGAAAGGACTGCGGGAAGTGTGCAGGGCATTCTTTGCCAGCTCTCCCTGATTCCATTATTTTGCTGGCATGAAGAGCCTAGATTCTCAAGCACAGCTGTCAAATAAATATTCTCCTTTTTCAAAAATGAAAGTTTAATACCTGACCACAAGACAGCCTTATGGCCAGGGTACTCAAACAATTGTGATGCAAATTACACTTTGGTTCCTATCTCCAAACCAATATTTGCAAGTGCTTTCAGATTTATTCAAACTGAAGATACCATATTGGTGTTGAGTTGACCTTTAAAGTCCTACATGGTTTTGGTCCAGGTTAACTAAAGGATCACCTTCTCCCATACAATCCACCCCACACACTTAGGCTCTCTGTGGGACAATTACGACAACTAGTCAAAACCCAACTGGCAACCACCACCCAGATGACCTTTTAATCAGCTGCTCCATGACTGTGGAATGACCTGCCAGTAGAACTCCGACAGTTAGATCGGCTGTCGGAATTTAAGATACAAGTGAAGACCTATTGCTTCAGGCAAACCTACCAAGATAGTTTTAATGATGAATTTTAAACTTCTATTGTATGCCTCATTTTTGTTTTGTGTATTTTAATATGCATTTTATGGAAGTATGTTTTAATATATGTATTTTATGGAGTGTATTAAAATAATTATGTGTTTGTTTATGTTTTAGTAATGCTATAACCCACCTCGAGTCATGAGGAGAGGCAGGCAAGAAATAAAACTATCATTATTGTTTTTATTATCATTATAATTCACTGAATCTAAAATGCCATTGAATATAAAGCACACCTCATTTTTTAAGCTTCTAAATTTGGAAAAAAGGAGGGGGTAAGAATATTTTTTTATAATTTCCTCTATATGCACAATACGTTTTGTGTTTGTTTGTTTCAATGCAGTTTTGTAGTACAGTGTTCCCTCACTTATCATGGGTGTTGCATTCCTGGACCACCTGCGATAAGTGAAAATCTGCGACGTAGGGATGCTCCGCCCACTCGGTGGTGGCCTCCTCCTTCTTGCCACCTCTGAGTCCTCAGACTGGGCAGGGCTGAGGTCTGAGGCCTCAGCCCTTCCTGGCAATGCCTTCAATGGAGCCCAAGGGACCTCCAAGGCAAGGAGCAGCAGAGGTGGCAAAGATGAGGAGGCTGCCACCAAAGAGGTCAGAGACAAGCCCCAGGGTAAGACCCAGGGCCTGCTTCCCCTCCTCCTCCTCCTCCTCCCTTCCCCTCCAGCTCCCCGGGGGGGGGGGGGGGAGAGAAAGCCACAGAACAGCATGTTTGCAATAAGTGAACCTTGAAGTAGCAAGGGAACAATGTACAATCTTTCATATGAGATGAGGGGAGTGCATGAATAAATCTGCAAGTCATCTGTCTGCATGAATGTATAAAGCAGATCTGCACAACATGTGGCCCAAGACCTGCATGCAGCCCACACCAACTATTGCTGCAGTCCGCCAAGCATTGCCACCACCACCACTTTCCTCCACTCACCACCTCCCGCCCTCTGCCACCACTTTCCCATGCCCCCACCACCCACTCACTCACCCATGGGATGGACGGGAGGGAGGAGATAGGCTTGACCTATATCATTTTGGTCCCTTACTACTAACAAGTTGTGTAGGCCTGCTATAAAATATTAGGACTATGGGCCAGTTGGGGAGGCAGGAAAAGCAGGAAGCGCAGTCAGGAAAAATAGTAGCAAACAGCCATCTGACTAAAGACAGCATGGTGGGGGCTTGGCAGCACTGTTGGGAGTGGAGGTCCTTCCTCCTTCTCCCTTCTCTCTCGAAGGAAAGACAGCTTTGCAAGGAAAATAACCCTGGCAAATCTAAGGAACAATTGAATATAAGGAGCACCTGATTTTTAAAGACCCTTAAACATTGTACCTTAAATTCAATGAAACATGGTCTATCTTTTGGGGGGGGGGGTTTACTGCTCACTACTTGGTAATTTAATTGTAAATGAGACAGTCAGTGAATGCATGAAGCAGCTCAAATGTGAAGATCTGTGTTTAGGCTGTTATGACATTTCTATCTGGAAGTATTTGTTCTGTGATTGCTCGTTCATATGTATTGGGTTTGGTTCCAGGACCACGCCCTCATGAATATCAAAACCGATATATTCTATTATATATGGCATTGATAAATTGTATGCCTTATATATAATGGCAAGATCAAGGTTTGCCTTTAGATTTCCTTTTTAAATATTTTCACGCTGTGAATGCTTGAATATATGAATATGGAGGGCTGATTGTACCAGTTAGGCTAGATGCAGCAGTTATCACTAAAATTGCATCTACACTGTAGAATTAATGCAAGTAGATACCACTTTAATGGCCATGGCTCAATTCTATGGAATCCTGGGAGCTGTAGTTTTATAAAGTCTTTAGCCTTTTCTATCAAACAGTGTTGATCCCTCAACAAACTACAGTTCCCATGAGCTGAAAGCATCAAACCATAACAGTTAAAGTTGTGTCAAACTTGCATTAGTTCTACAGTGTTGATGTACCCTTAATTATTCCATGACACACTATGCAACTGTGCTGTCACATGCTGGGTCTATGCATAAAACTGTAGACAGGACATAAATTCCGTGTGTATATCTCCCTGGCCAAGCCGTGGGCTGTATAACCCCAGCCAAGCTGTAGAAGACGAATCTTTCTACAGGAGCTCTTGGTATTATGTCCTGCATGGAAAGCTGCTCTGTGTGGACTGAACTCAAAAAGGCTCCTATTCCCTCCAAAAACCCAAAAGGGGGCGGAACCAGGGGACCTAACTATAATTGACAGGTGGCGTGCCCTATGATTGCAGCCAAAAGAAGCCACCTATCTGCAGAGTCCCTGAAACTTAGGACTATAACAAACATTAAATGCAAAGCAAACAAAATTGGAGCTCCTGGTACAGCTGTACCTGCACAGCAACAACTCCTCACTGAAAATGGAACCATCTAATAATGAAATTCAGCTGGAAAAGTGGTTCACATTATTTCACCATTTACTTCTTGGAAGGAGAGTAATGATCAATCTCGATAAAATAGTGAAGACTATAGACATCACACTGGCAACGAAGATCTGCATAGTTAAAGCAATGGTATGCCCGTAGCAACCTATGAATGTGAGAGCTGGACCATAAGGAAGGCAGAGCAAAGGAAGATAGATGCTTCTGAACTGTTGAGCTGGAGTGTCTTGGACCACAAGAAGATCAAACCAGTCCATACTCCAGGAAATAAAGCCCGGCTACTCACTGGAGGGAAAGATATTAGAGGCTAAGATGAAGTATTTGGCCACATAATGAGAAGACAGGAAAGCTTGGAAAAGACAATGATGCTGGGGAAAATGGAAGGAAAAGGAAGAGGGGCTGACCAAGGGCAAGATGAATGGATGGTATCCTTGAAGCGACTGACTTGACTTTGAAGGAGCTGGGGGTGACCAAAGCTGACAGCGAGCTCTGGCTTGGACTGGTCCATGAGGTCACAAAGAGTCGGAAGCGACTGAACGAATAAACAATAACAACAATTATTTCACCTTGCAATTTCTCCAAATCTATAGCAGTACATGAAGACAGTATTGATAATTTGTCAGAACAGTTTGATAGGTTTACAATAATTAAAATGATAGGCATTCCCTTGAAACAAAACAAGCAGAAATAAACAAGCACATGCAACATATAAACAATGAAATTGTTCATTTAAGCACACTTTGCACAGGATCTGTAATTAGATCTCCTGATGTTTTGTTTTAATTTAATAAAATACAGCCACAGGGTTTGGAAGTATACTTGTTTGGAGGAGCCATGGTGCTTGGGAAGGCTTCTTTTTCAGCGGTGCCACTTTTCCAATTGAAACCAGAACTTTGAAAAGTTACTTTTTTGAATGAGATCTCTTAGCTGGAAAATTCTAGGAGTTAGCATTCCAAAAAGCAACATTCCTAAGCTCTAATTGAAACCACCAAGGTCTCAAGATTTAAAGGTCAAAATGCAAACCATTCTATCTTAGCTTGGCTTCCAGCACCTCCCCTGTCTCCCCCATTGAGTGAAATAGCTCCAGAATTATGAAATACAGTTTTATAGTAGTTGACAAACTATGGTGATAATGATAACAGCAGGAGGCAAAAGAAGAAGAAAAACATATCTTGGCTAAGATCCTGCATCAAGAAAATTTGAGCTTGTCTAAATGAATTAAAAATGTGGACCCTTCTCAAATCCAGTACCAGCTGCCTTCATGATGCCCATGACTTCCAGTAAGTATCCTGGGTTTTCTACCCTTAACCAAACTTTGCTCTGCTCTAGGCATACTCCAGAGTTTGCAGGAAATTTTGAAGTGTAACAGGGCTTTGTAATCATCTGAACAGACTGCCCCAAAGCTCTGGAATACTCTGGAATTTCAAGCAAACTCTGGGACATTCCTTTACTTCAAATAAAGTGGAACAAAGTTGGTTCAAAGCCCAAAAACATGGCATACTAATTGGAATCTGGTATGCCTTATAAAGACTACCAGCAGAGCATTCACAGTAAGTACAGTTTTTTTGGTTTATGTAGACAAGCTCCCAGAAGTTGTTCCATCCTGCCTGGCAACTGTTGGCTATATAGCAAATGTCCATCCCAAGTCTCAGGGTTTGGCACTATGATTGTATGGAATGAGACACTGTTTACCTCACAATGCTATTCTACCATGCAGTTTTAAAATGCTGCCATTCTAACATCCTGAAATACCCAAGGTAAAAGAGATGGGAAACAACAGCATTTATACAAATTAACAAACATCAGCAGGTGCCCTGGTTACAGGAATTTTGGATGAAACCGATTACCTTAACCTATTTCAGTCTGGGTTCAAGACTAGCTTGGGGACATAACTAGTAAGATGAAGGAAGAGCATTAATTCCCTTTCCTACAAAGACAACTGTAGGTTCAACCCTAAGGGTACAAACTGCATTTCCTACTTCCTCAAAAACTGTTTTGACATGCGGTTCCTTCTTTCCATGATTCCAAATTAGTACTAAGGACCACACAAGATGTGATATGAGAAATCTGTGACTAAATCTTCCAGCACATTTGCTTTGCTTAAAATGACATCTCCCAGAGGTGAAAGCTATTTGGGGGATTTTTTTACTATTTTGTTTCTTATGCACCCCTTCCCCAAAGGTGCTATTAGGGGACATAATATAAGGGGAGTTTTTTGTCCTCCCCAGCTAGTAGCAACTTCGGTGAAAGGCGGTTTATACCATGGAAATGTCTTGTTTGGAATCTCTGCTTCTTCCTGAGGAATCTGTACAAATTAGATCTCTTATGGCAGCTTTAAAATAAAGAGGAAAACATCAAGAGACTGTGTCTGTGTGTGTGTGTGTCTATGTGTGTGCACCTTCCAGTTGTCTGTCAATTTATAGCAACCCCACAAATTTCATAGAGATTTTTATATCTCTTAAACTTTGTCTATTCTCTATGGTTGAGCAGAAACCAGGCAGGAATAGAATCTGTCTCTCTCCACAAATTGTTGGACTATAACTCCCATTACCACTCACCACTGGACAAGTTGTCTCAATCTGATAGAGCTTGGAGGCCAGCATCTGGAAGATCCCAGATGCTCCAGTCTTGCTCTAAAGAGTTCAAGCCTTTGTTAAGGAATGGTTTCTCCTCCCAACAACCATATGAGGTAGGCTTAGATGAATCTTGAGCAAACTTTGGCCCTCCAGGTGTTTTGGACTTCAACTCCCACAATTTCTAAAAGCCAGTGGGAGTTGAATTCCAAAACACCTGGCAGAGCCAAGTTTGGCTTAGACCTTGAATGTGGTTACTAAGGTACCTTAGATACATCTTAATTTTCAAAAAGGAAAGCATGTTTTCCATGTATTAGTTTGAATGACAAACTGTGAACAACTATGATCGATACTGAATGTATAACACTTGATGGCATCACCAGAGAATGTTCCCAGAGTGCAGGTTTTGGCCTCAAAACCTCTAGGCCTGCGAAAATCCTGAACTAGTAACCCTGATTTCTGATACGCCTTCTCTTTTCAAACCTGTTTTTTTTTCTACTTCAAGTTTTAGCACTAACTTGTTCACTGTACATAGCAAGGCACAGCTGAGGATATCTACACAATAGAATTAATGCAATTTCATAGCACTTTAACTGTCCTGGCTCAATGCTATGAAATTCTGGGCAGTAGTTGGTGAGGCACCAGCACTATTTTGCATAGAAGGCTAAAGACCTTGTAAAACTAAAACTCCAGTGATTCCATGCATATATCTATAGCAGTTTAAGTGGTGTCAACTGAAGTAAACCTACAATGTAGATGCACTATGTGGTTGATGCTGCTCTGCTTTACTGTACGTAATGATGTATGTGTCTAGAAATTTTAGTTAAAAAATAAATTCCCAAAATCTGGGTTAACTTATACATGGGTCAATGTAAGTACTGTACCTTAATTCTTATTTTAAAAAAGAACCACCCCCTTATCTGAGTAGTATAGCAAAAGGTGAGAGTTTAGTCCATCCCAGGAGAACCTTTAAAAACATTCATCTACTCTAATCTATCTGCCATTTTGCCGATTCTGACCTTTTGAAATGCCTTGGCAGGAAAATGGTGCCAAATAAGGGCAACTGGTCCCCTGTTGTGCAACTGGTCCCCTGGTGTTACCCATTACCACTGCATGACTTTCAGCTCATCCACAGGAGACATCCAAATCCATAATTTTTTCATTGAAACTTGTCCTCAACTTATAGGGTTAAAAGGTATAAGTTTTCCCCTTGACATTAAGTCTGGTTGTGTCCAACTCTGGGGGTTGGTGCTCATCTCCATTTCTAAGCCAAAGAGTCAGCATTGTCCCTAGACATCTCCAAAGTCATGTGGCTGGCATGACTGCATGGAGCCCTGTTACCTATTGATCTACTCATATTAGCATGTCTTTGAACTGCTAGGTTGGCAGAAGCTGGGGCTAACAGCGGGAGCTTACCCTGCTCCCCAGATTTGAACCGGTGACTTTTCGGTCAGCAAGTTCAGCAGCTCAGCAGTTTAACCCACTGCACCACTGGGGGCTCCCTCAACTTATACATGGCATTTATTTATTCAAGATTGTATACAGTAACTAGAAACTTTCTTCTCACAGTTTCTCTGTTGTTTTTCTTCCTGTTCCATCTGGTCCAGCTTTACTGAGAACTCTCCAACCCTGCATTGAGGTAGCCATGGTTATTCCACACAAGCAGGGGCTTGGGGTTTTTTTAATCTTTTAAAACAAAGAGAAGAATTCTGAAACTTTGTTAAGTCCCTTATTAAATAGTAAAGCCAAAAAATAATACCAAGTTTGACTTAGGTAGCATATTCTTAAAAAATGTTTCCACTCTCGTCAAAGGCATCACAGCAAGATGGGCCTCTCTGTTAAAATAGCAAACAGAGGCAATCCCATGTGTTTTTACTAAAGCTGTTTAATTCACTCTTCACATCCCTCATTCAAGTCATCAATCATAACATAACAAAAATAGAGCTCAGACTAACGCAGCTGCTAGCATGCCACTGTAAGTGAACCTTCTGCCAACAGAGCCAAGCCCTGCCAAGTTGGTGTCATGGCACAGAAACAGGGAGGACTCAGCTTTTAACTCTCTCTTAAACTTGTAACTCTCTCTTAAGTATTTCAATCAATAGACCTTTATTCAGAAGGTGACTAGTGGGAACTGTAGCATTTTGATATCTCAGAAACCAAGTCTATTCCTAGAGAACCTCATACTGCTCTACTAACTTCTCCATCAGTCACTGTTGTTCTGTGCCTTCAAGTTATTTCAGGGTTATGGCAACCCGAAATCACAGGGTTTCCTTGGCAAGATTTATTTGTTTATTTGTTTATATGACATAGTTCTTGCTGTGTGCCTTAAAGTGATTTTTATGGCAATCCGAATAAGAACTTGTCATGAACTTTTAATAGGAAGATGTGTTCAGAAGCAATTCGTCTATGCCTTCCTCTGAGGCTAAGTCAATGTGATTTCCCCAAACTCACCCAGTAGGTTTCCATGACTGAGCAGAGATTTGGTTTCCAGTGTTGTAGTTCAAAACATCACACCATACCGTCTCTCTTCTATTAAAAAAGCCATCAGTCATAGATTTTTATAAAAGAAAACCCAACATTGTAATGCAAAAATACAAATTGGAATTATGAAATTATTCAAAGTCAAGGTTTCATAGAATTTTCCATCCCTGTAAGAAAATATGATGGAGACTGTGTGCATCATGGAGTATCATGCGATACTCAAGCATTTTATCCTAAAGCAAAATACTAGCTGACAGGTAAAGAAGCTGTGAAAGGAAACTCATTTGCATGTCATAGTTATCATACATTTGGGACTGGCTGCAAGTATGGTGGGTGTTTGAGTATTATTGTATTCTAAATCTACATCTCATTTCTTCAAATGGATTCATGATTGTTGCCATTCTCCCCACACTTCAAAGTTCTTCGAAAATGAACACTTAGCAACCAACGCCCCTTCTATGCTGCCATATAAAATCCAGATTATCTACTTTGAACTGGGTTATATGACAGTGTAGACTCATATAAATGAGTTCAAAGCAGATCATGTGGATTATCTGCTTTGATAATCTGGATTATATAGCAGTGTAGAAGGGGCACATGTCTTCATTCAGCAGTTCAGTAATAAACAACTAAGCTCTCCTCTGATTCAACAAGAAAGGAAGCTGGAGGAAATGACCTCCAAACCTCATGAAAGAAAATGACTGAGACCCATCGTGCAGACCTTCAGATGCAAGGAAAATTACTTCCCACAACTGTGAGATGGTCTCTTTAAATACTAATGGACATGCATGTAAGGTCTAAATGAATATTATTAAAAGCAGTCAAGTTTCCTTCTGCATTGCCACTGAAAGAAGCACTTGATGGCCTGCCCCTGCTGTTCCATGTCTTGGATTTATGACCCTCAGACTGTTTACTGACTTCTTTACTTGGACTCTGTTCTGATTTATGGTTTCTTGACCTTGGACTGTTTGTCAGGCAGTAGATGGAGCGAGTCTTTGTGGTGCAAAGGCTGTAAATGGAGTGAGTGGCTGGCACTTCAGGCAGGACATGGAAGGAGAGGTGGAGGAGGTCAAGCTAGTTAAGCAGTACATACAGACATCTTATTAAATAAAATATGTTGCATGATGGGGAGGAAAATTGGAGGTTATTGTGTTGTTGAACATGGCATCCTCATCCCAATGATTTATAGTCCACTAAGGACACTCATGGCAAAATGGATGAAATTGTTTCCTTTCCCAACTTTCCACAAAGCCTCTGCAGCCCAGCAGCAGCCGATCCCACCAAAAGTCAATCCCCACTTTATATACCTTTTTTTCCATTTTATTAATAACCTGCAGATATGTACTGATTCGTACTAGCACACATGCAAACCAAG
Source organism: Anolis sagrei (assembly GCF_037176765.1). Lineage (NCBI taxonomy): Eukaryota > Metazoa > Chordata > Lepidosauria > Squamata > Anolidae > Anolis > Anolis sagrei. The sequence continues at coordinate 261,020,091 of NC_090021.1, read as the reverse complement.
TCTGCAGCAGCAGATCTCTCACACAGGAAAGCCCTGATTTCCCCTTTGATAAAATGTATCCTTTTTCTCCCTAATGTCTCTATTTGTGTCCCTTTTTGCACCTCCAGGCAGTTGACTGGGTCATCCAGGACTTCCCTGCCCAGCAAAGAGGAGATTCCCAGTCACATCATCAGAGCACTCACTACTTCAAAGGCGAGGTGATCTAGTCCCTTCCAGTGACCAATCAAAAGCAGAGGTGCAGCCAGCCAGCCCCCATGCTCAGCCAACCATGGACCGGGGTGAGAAAGCTAAACACAGAAAATCTTAGTGGATGGAGGTTTTTTAATGTATAAAATGCCTACACGCTACAATATGGTTATGCTTGTACATTTATAGTATCTGTGCTATACATTGCATCCTTTCTGCAGATCATAAAAGTGTCACTTGTCCATCACAGGTGAGTCATATTTTGCCGGGAATACTGGTGGTTAGCTGGGTTCACCGGGCATGGATCCTCCTAGTCTGTAGATTTTAAATTTTAACTTCAATTGGGTTACATGTAATTTTTTTTAGGTGCTTAGGGAGAATAGAATTCTTAAGAGTGGGGTTGCTCGTATGTCAGTGGAAGGAGTGAGGGGGGATGTCAATTATTGGGAATTTAAAATCTAACACTAGAAGGAGAGTGGAGAGAATGTCATTCCATGGGGGGAGGTGGCTTTTCCAACATCACTTCTTCGGTTGTCAGATTTCATATCCCTTTCCTGATAAACAATATTCTCCTCGTAACTCATTTCTGCTGTGAGACCTTATATTTCATTCCCAACAAATGGCATTCATCCCACTCTCCTTCTAGTGTCAGATATAAAACCCTTTTTCCAAGGAATGAGAACCTTCACATTCTTCTTCTGCTATCATACTGTAAACCTTTCCCCAGGGATCCCATCCTCCCTACTCTCCTAAAGAATCATATGACTTCACACCAACATGTTCCACACCACCACCACCTCCCCTTTCTTTCCAAACTCTTTATTCTGGGCCCTAAAACATTCTCTCCCCAAACTTACTCTTTTTCCAAAGAAATCACACAGGTTAGCCCAGCTAAAAATAGAGCCAGGTGATACGTTTCTTCCAACTCTGGCAGTAATATTTCCAGTTTTAATGAATGTCACTTATGAAAATGCACCCACCCCAATTAATTCTCATGAATTCTAACAAGCTAATTCATTAAAGCATATGTTGACCTTCAGTTTGTGAGGATATAACATAATAAATTAACTTGAAAATTAATTTTAAGTTCTAGCTAATGTGACTTTTGGGAATAGAATGTACAACATGCTGTGTTCCACAATTTCCCTGAGGAGGAATTATTTTCAGATGGGTTGGGCCAAGGAAACAATAACTTTTTCACCTTTGAGCTAATGTGTCAGACTAGATTGGAGATCCAGGTTTAAACGAACACTCACACATGATGTTTGCTGGGCAACTTTGGACAAATCACTACTTCACAACCTATCTTAACTGCAAAGTTGCTGTAAAGCAAGTCCATTTGTGCCATTCCATGAAGCAGAGGAATCCATAAAAATCAACCAGGGCTAGCTAACACCTCCCAACAAAGGACCCCCCAGACAGCAACCAGCCAGGCGCTGATGCTGCAAGGCCATTTAATGCTAATCAAGGTGGCCATTTGCAACATTCACACCTGTCGCAAGCAGACAAGAGTTCTTTCTCCCACCCTGGACATTCCACAGATATGTAACCCAATTTTCCTAGTTTCCAACAGACCTCACAACCTCTGAGTATGCCTGTTATAAATGTGGGCAAAATGGCAGGAGAGAATGCTTCTGGAACATGCCCATACAGCCCAGAAAATGCACGGCCACCCATTCCAAATTCTTTGGAGGGAAAGGGGGCTTTGAGTACAATCAAGAAATAAAATGTTCTGCATTTCATCTTGAAAAAATAAGGCCTCAAACATGGTGCAAATAATAAATTTCCTCTAAAGGGAAGGAAAACAATGCATTTGCTTAATTCAGTTCGATACATGGCTACCCCAGGGGCCAGGCTAGTTACTCCTACTCCATACACGGTCATTGTTATCCTGATGAAGCTGACCTTATCAGTTCTAATCAGAACAAATCTCCTTGAAATAAATGGTGTAGAATTTTAACGCAATAACAAAATCAGACTCAATCAATCCTATCATGAAGTGGAAGGGTGTGTTCTTTGTTGTTACCCCAAAAGCAGTTTCCAAGACATCATTAACTTGGAAAAAAACATTCACTGGGAAGAAATTCGTCCCGCTCTTGCTGGCTTTTTTCTCCTACAGTGGAGTCCAAAATTTGTAATTGCTTACAGTGATGTTTAAATTTACCCAAGGGTGGGCTTCAGTGAAGAAATAACATTGGATCTAATTATGTTTATATTCCATAAAACTTACACCACACCATCAAGTACTACATAAAATTAAATCCTTAAACTTTGAAAAACAATGAAAACAGGAAGACCAAAGAAAATAACGAGATTCAAAGGAATTTTCCTACACCAAGCTTGCCCAAGCACCATATTATTTCTGTTAAGTGACTCCAGGAGAATGATCACCATGTAACTTCAGCCAAAAATGGATGGCACAACTAGATGCCATCCCAACTATAGGTATAATAAACACACAAATATGGCAATCACCAATATTTATATACCAATAAACCATTCATATAATGTGTGGCAGTGTGCCCTCATGCCAGATATATAGTATTACAATTACAAATATGTAGCGTAACCAGTACACTCAGTTTACCTACCCACAAAATATGTCATCTCAATTAATTTTCTAGATCTTCTAGGGCAGGGGTCCTCAAATTAAGGCCCGGGGGCCGGGTGCGGCCCTCCAAGGTCATTTACCCGGCCCTCGCTCAGGGTCAACCTAAGTCTGAAACTACTTGAAAGCACACAACAACCCTATCTCATCAGCAAAAGCAGGTCCACATTTCCCATTGAAATACTAATAATAAGTTTATATTTGTTAAAATTGTTCTTCATTTTAATTATTGTATTGTTTAAAGTGTTTTTTGCACTACAAATAAGATATGTGCAGTGTGCATACGGAATCATTCATATTTTTTTCAAATTATAATCTGGCCCTTCAACAGTTTGAAAGATTGTGACCTGGTCCTATGTTTAAAAAGTTTGAGGACCCCTGTTCTAGGGTGACTCTATTGTAACTTCTGACTGAAGTCATTCATTTCATTAGGGTTCAATCTTATCTGTATTTTCTTGTTTGCTTGCTCAGTTCAGGTACATATCCCTTGCAAATGCAAAGGTTGTGCCATATAGTTCAATATGTTTGTCGTAGTGGGGACACATGACTGGATACAGCTACAATCTTGCACTGTGTATCTCTTCTTAACAAATTGACATATGCAATTATTCTTCTTTGGACAGGGACAGTACAACACACAGTACAGTGGAGGTGCTGTTTGACATAGAACAATCATTCTGGGAAGGATCAACTTAGAAGTCTATCTCCCACTTTTGTTCCTTCCATGCTCAAATCAGTGAAGTTCCACTAAAGCTAGATGTTGCTTCCTTTCAGTAAATCTAGTTAGAATCTGCCGATGGGACTGTTTTCATCAAGAAATGGATTAACCTTACTTCCTATCAGCAACCTCACCATGCCTCCTCAAAGCCTGCTTTAGTTTTGCAGGGAAAGGAAGACATAAAGAGGCAATGTTTCAGTAACACAAAATGTTTAATGTGCTGTCAGAGGCTTTCGTGGCTGGAATCATTGGGTTGCTGTAAGTTTTTTGGGCTGTATGGCCAAGTTCCAGAAGCATGCTCACCTGATAAAAACCCCATTTTCCTAGTTTCCAGCAGACCTCACAACCTCTGAGGATGTCTGCCATGTCATAGTGAGACCCTCCGGTCTGGCACAGCGGACTTGAAGTTTCCAAAACACACAGACTCAATTACCACATCTTGAGGCTGAAAATGGCGACTGACAAAGTACAGGACTAAACACACAAACAAAGAAACATCCTGCCCTCCTGACTTATCTGTCTACTAGCCGGTTAACTCCCTTTTGTTCTCAGGGCTGTTATCTCTCTGGCCTATAACAATAATAATCTACTACACGAATGAACAAAAATTAACATGACTGAAACCATCTTGAATTACATTATTAACACATTGAAAAACATATATGAAATAACTGCAATTATCCTGACATGCCATAGATGCAGGGGAAACTTCAGGAGATAATGCTTCTGGAACATGACCATACAGCCCAAAAAAATTACAGCAACCCAAAAAATGTTTCTACTGTATGAGTTGTTGGGACCTAATTTCACATTAGCTAGCTTTAGATCTCTCTGCACACCAAACCACAGATCTCGGAATGCATACACTGATATTGTAATAGCATTCAACAATCAAAATACAAGTCTTTTTCCCAATCCCAATACCTTCCCATTCCCTCCCAAAAACCTCCACCCTTGACTTCTCATGACATAATACAAAGATACAGGAATACTATTGAATATTTATACCTCAGTATGTTCAGCTGTAGTATTCTTGTATCAACTTACAGGGTTTTAAATTTAAAAAAATTTAATCGATAGTGTTTTAAGTAGTCTACCTTGTTTTCAGTGAAGATTGTTAGTTAACACACAGAAACTGAATTCCAATCTAGTTTACAGAATGCTTCCTCTACTTCCTGACTTCTCCTAAATTCAGAAATGAAGTACATATGATGAAACAGAGTATTTATAAACATACATTATTTCCATACTCAACTGAGCATGAACTAAACTTACTTTCCTGCTGTTTTCTCTATCTCCTTTTCAGAAACCCACATCTTTTCTGCTTTTCCTGTCTGCCCGGTTGTTTTTGGCATCGTTCATATCATGGTCACATTTATATTCCAGTATTTGCACGATTTATTTTCTTGTTTTAACTACATCAGAATTTCTGCTTTGTAGTGAGCATATAACCATTCATATTCATAGAAAGTAAAGTTCTAATAATTTGTATAGCAAGCATACAAGGTCATGGTGGTACTTGATGTACAGAAATTTATAGTTGGCTCTCCATATGCACAGATTATGCATCCATGAATTCAACCATCCACAACTTAAAAATATTTTCCCCCAAAACTGGAAAAAGCAATTTTATTTTGCCATTTTATATAGGGGACCCCATTTTATTACACCTTTGTCTATAATGGGACTTGAGCATTCCTAGATACTGGCAGACATACTGTGTTCTGGAACCAAACTCCAGCACACAGAAAAACCCCATTGCATTCCTAACCAGGACCTATTCCCCCATTAGAGTTGAAGTAACATGTTGTATGAAAGAAGGGACAGGGCTGGAAAAGTGGCAGTTTCACCTTTGTAGTAACTTTGTTACACATCACTTTACCTCTTGATGTTCTCATCCTGGTGCTGAATGGGAGTACAGAAAACCATGGTGTGCTGACATCAGGATACAATCAGTGTTTTACTAGTGAACACAAAGTGGAGAAGAACTCTTCCAAGGAGATTTTATTTTTATTAACATCCTCACATTTCTCATACAGTATTTTTACACCCTTGTACTGTTAAGATAAGCACTGTTGTACACCAGAGCAGGAACACCTCTGACTTTAAGCAGCACACCAGCTTGGTAAAATCAGCAAGCGGTTTATTGTAGAATATATGTAGGCAAAGCAGTAAAAAAAAATTGCAAAATAGTAAAGGTCCAAAATCCAAAATAGTCCATGAGCTTCAAAGGGAAACAAGATCCATGAGTACATAGAAATCCTTGAAACAAGGAACTTGAAACCAAGAAACAAAACTGCAGGAAAATCCCATAGGCAAAACTTAGGATTGGCAAAAGCTTGGTACATGAAACTCAGAACCCTTGAAAGCAAGACCATGATAAAATAAAAACATTGACTCGACTGAGGCAACTCTCTCCCATGAATCATTATAAACCTTTTCCAGATCCCAAAACTGAAAAGAAAGCATTTCTCTTGACTTTCCCACCAGATAACTGTTTGCTATCTTTCTTCTTCTGTAGACCAAATGATCACTTCAGTCTCTGTAAGTTCTGCCTCTGAGTGCTACCAGACAGCCATATAACCCAGAAGATAAAGGCAGAAAATGCCACAAGATCAGCTTTGAGCTGAGATATCTGAGTCCACACTGCCATATATTCCAGTTCAAAGCAGAAAATGTGGGATTTTATTCAGGTATGTGGAAGGGGTCCCAGTTTACTAAAACTTTGCTTTTTGTCCAAGGTTTCACTGTCCTCTCCCTCATTAACTTCTGCACCTAGCAAATCAATCTCAGCATCATCTTCAGATAGTTGCTCTGAGAAAAGCGGTGAAAGGTCTCTCCCAGGAATGTGGCCTGGTGAATCTTCCTGAGGCAGCTCAAGCCTTTCTTTTGAACTTAACTCAGCACTTAACTCAGGCCCAAGCAAACCTTCATCCCTAAGCCCATCATCAGGAACATCATCCCCATAACCATCAGGAATATCAACATGAACATAAGACACAATCACAGGCTGATATACAACAAGAACCAGTAAAATGTATTGTTAGACTAGGGCTCTGGAAAACTCCTCTTTCAGCCATGGAAACCCACTGGATAACATTGGGTAAGCCATAGCTTTCAGCCACAGACGAATGCAGGAGTAAACCTCCTCTCAATAAATCTTTCAAAGAAAACCCTATAAGAAGTCACTAGAAACTGGAGTCAACTTAATAATATATAACAACTGTAAGCATCCATTGTGTTTGAGCAGATGTCCCCTGATCTGTACCAGGATTGAATTCATTCTCCAGCACAAAATTATTTAAACCTGTGTGTACGTGCCTATACATGTGTATTTGTGTTTGTTCTTTCTTTGTGGGGTGTAATACTCACAAACCAGCTTACAATAACTAAATACAATAAAGACCAGATTTTCTTTCAACATTTGATTATTCTGGTTAACAGTTTTCTTTCAAAGACAGAAAGAAAAAGAAGAATCGTTAAGCACAAAAGACTACTGGCTCAGCATATTGCCAAATGTCAAATATTTCTGTTTTCCATGTTATTTCTCTATGGATTGGATTACCTACCATCACTCAGTTGTGCTATCAATCATGACTTCTAGAGTAAAACACAACTGAAGTCAATAGCATTGCTTTGACTTCCCTAATGGTTGGAAAATTCCAACCATGTTTTGGAATCATAGAATCAAAGAGTTGGAAGAGACCTCATGGGCCATCCAGTCCAACCCCCTGCCAAGAAGCAGGAATATTGCATTCAAATCACCCCTGACAAATGGCCATCCAGCCTCTGCTTAAAAGCTTCCAAAGAAGGAGCCTCCACCACACTCCGGGGCAGAGAGTTCCACTGCTGAATGGCTCTCACAGTCAGGAAGTTCTTCCTAATGTTCAGATGGAATCTCCTCTCTTGTAGTTTGAAGCCATTGTTCCACGTCCTAGTCTCCAAGGAAGCAGAAAACAAGCTTGCTCCCTCCTCCCTGTGGCTTCCTCTCACATATTTATACATGGCTATCATATCTCCTCTCAGCCTTCTCGTTTTAAAACAATTCTTAGTATATGGGAAACAAAGACGTTGTAGCAGAGATAGTTTTATATACCATTCACAGAATGGAGAGAAAGATCCACACACAAAAGATACATCAAAAGTAAGGATGCTACCATTATTTCATTCTAGGATGCACACACAAAAAAAACTCACACCCTAATAGCAACAACAAAAATGAAGATTAAAAAACAATTATGACATTTCGTCTGCTTTTCAAAACAAAGACATTTTGGATGGGTCTTTTATCACAACATAATCCTACCTGATTCACTGAATTTTAGTGTTTTCGGACAATGTCATGGGTGTCTCATAAACTCAAGAAATAAAGAAGGAGAGTTTTATCCAACCTTCTGCCCATCCACTTCTGCCCAGTGCTAAGAAGGTTATGAATGAAAATTTAATTTCTTCAGTATTTTATAGTCAATGTTTGCAACCGAGGAATGAAAATGACTGGGGTCAAGGGTTATTTCTTCAGTCCCCACCCCACCCATCCCTATGCATTTCTGACATTTCTTATAGCAGCTATTTTTTCAGGCTTTATCTAAACGAAAATGCACTTACTTTTTAAAATGACTTGTGACTGGTTTGGGCTTGTTCCTACTATAATAATACATCAGCTTGATTAAACAAAGTTGACATCCAAGGCTAAGAGTGCTGCTTGCAAGTTATTACAAATCATTAATCATTTCATTTCTTTTGTTTTCTCAAAGCTCTGTCTATAAATAGGCAGTCTGCTGGTTTAAATCCAGGTAGTTGGCTTGATATACAACTGATAAGGAACAAAAAGGGGATGATAACCAACCAGCTGTGGTTGACAAATACACGGACAATAGCTATCTAGATACAGGCTGTTTAATAATATCCATTTATAACCGCAATTGACACCACAAATTGATTGACGTTTCCTCCTCCGTAATCAATTCAGTTTCATCAATAAATATTTTATAAATGAGACAGAAAGGAGTAAATCACCACTTAGACAGGGTGAAGAAAGGTAAAACAATACCAGTGCCATATCAAAGGCATATAAGCTGTTTCCAACCTCATCTATTTGAATTTTGCACATATGAAACCCAGCAACACCACTTCCAGAGAAGAGAAAGGTAGTTTAATTCTCTCACCAATTTTAAACATGAAATAACTCCTGTTCTGTTGTTGATGGTGATGATTCCACTTTTTCCCTATGATTGAGAATAAATCATTTTTCTTTGGATAAAATAAATTAAAATAAGTTAAAAATGAGTTTTGGTGGACTCCAAATAGGGCCTGGACAGAGAAGGATAGTTCATTTTATTGGGGAGGGGGGAGTTGAAGGAGGAAACCCATTTTCCATATTTTCTCTGATTATTTCTCCCCTCCCCCATTTTTCCCCATATTATAAACAAATTGTTTCCACAAGGAGGACATGGGTGGGGGGAATAACAGGAAAACAGGGAAAATGGTTTAACTCCTTCAACCCCTTCCCCCAGTAAAATGGACCATCCTTTTCTGTCTAGCGCTCCCAGTGGCCTCCGCCCTGATAATGTTCAATACCAAAAGAAGAAATGGAAATTTACCCTGTATTCATTAGATTGTTACCGATATTAGGTGGTTAAAAGATTTTGACACCTGTTTGCAAGCTGTGTGCCACCTTTCCTGGCTCCCATGTTTGTGCAGAGCCAGATAGGAATGCTGCTTTCAGTTTGAAAAATAGAGCAAGGGGTAATTCTTCTGGATCCCTTGGTTGGCCAACCAATCAGAGTCCAGGTTAGCTCAATGAGAAGGTGGTTTATTCTGCGGAAATCTGAAAATGGAAGCTATCTCTCTGATTTTGCTAAGAAATATAAAATTGTTCAATTGTTTGGCCCATCTTTGTTCTGGTGGCAAGCTGATTAGCACAGAATTTAGGTTTTCCCCAGAGTGCCATATGTTAAATATGGGGGGATGGGTAGATTTCCCACTTTTGTGGAGATCTTGCACCCCCTAACCCCAGGGAAAGTTTCGTGCCTGTACACACTTTGTCACCACTTTAACAGTCATTACTGTTTCCTGTGTCATTCTGGAGTTTGGTGAGATCTAGACCTTACTGGTTGAGAACTCTAAATGTCTTTCAGTAAACTACAAATCCCAGGATTCCATAGGATAAAACCATGTCAGTTAAAGCAGAATCATCATGTTTTAACTATGTACTGTGAACAGACTCATCTGACTAACAACCTCATCACATCCTAGGATGGAGCCCACCGGAGCCCATCACATGATGCAGGGCTACTTCCTGCAGGGCTCCATGCATGCTGCATCTTGGCAACATGCTAAATGCCAGTCTTGAAAACATGGGTGACTACCTGTGTTCTCATAGGACAAGTTGGAAACAGCACAGGAGCAAGCCAGGGCCAGATTTTGGCATGGGATAGTTGTTGAACATGGCACCTACCCACCCCAACTATATAACTTCTTATAGTTGGTATTCACCAAGGACATCATAACAAAAAGAAATGAAATTATATGATTCGCCACACTGCCCCACATATGTCCCTGCTCTCCCCTGGCTTAAGGACCTCAATGTGATGAGATCATTAGTTGGAATTATGAGAATGTCCTTCTTTAGAAGATGTAACTAAACAGGATGACAAGGGAAGAAGGGTGATAAGGTTGATGATACTGACTTTAATTTCTTCACTTTGGGGGCCTTAGGTTCAGCATTTAGAGCTCACATTGTGCTCACCTGTAGTTCATTTTCAAATATACGTGTTTTAGAAATGAAGAGATAAGTGGGGTGGGTTGGATAGAATGACAAGTTTCACTCTCCGTCATACATGTTTTGACCTAAATGCAAACAGAGGGAGCCCTATACAAGTATTGCTGGTGGGGGTGGGTTGTCTCTGTAGAGACATTCAGTCAATGCCCCCCTTCTACATGCATCTACTGAACACAATTCATAAATTGAGGTTGGCTTGCAATTCAAAGAACTGTGGACATTTGGCACTGAAGATTCATCGCATCATATTTGCATGAGCAATTTTTTAAAATTAGAAAGAACTGGCACTGGTTTATGAATAACTAAGTTATGTGCTTTGAGAAATTGTTCTGAAAGGTTAATTATGGGTCTGGCCTGAACAGGCTAAAAAAAATCGGAAGCATGTGGAAGGCATCAAGTTCACAATTTTTAACATGAGCAGCACTAACAGACCTTTCCTATTGCCAGGCACAACCCCTGTAATTCTACAAATTAGGCCAAGCCCTTGGGAATGGTGTGTCTGCAGCTGCTGAGCAGATGTGAGGATGAAAAATGAGGCAGATTCATCCAAATAAAACTGGATGGTTTTGCAGTTAATAAAATTACCACTAATCTGGTGCTAAATGACTAGAGTCCCATAAAAAAGACTATGTGTTTCTTCTTAAAGGAGAAAAAACACATAGAGAGGTTAAAAGGTAAAAGCAGTGGTTCATGGGAATCCCATTTCAAGAGGAAAGTAATTGCTATTGTCTCACTAATGACACAGATGGAGACTCAGGACTTCATCAGATGGAGCCGGGGAAAATTGTCTTCTTTGCGTGCTGAATCTTCTTCTTTGCATGAGATTCTGTCTTTAAAGAAGATGAAGGCTTTACTTACACACTAAGTAAACACACTAAGGACCTCTTCACACATCCCCCCCCCCCGTACCGTTTTGCAGTCTTCAGCAAAATGGCAGGCGTACGAGGTGCCTTGCGGCACCCTAATCCCCCACCCTTCTTCCCCTATCAGACAGGGGAAACAGGACAAGGTGTGTTGGCACCCTGGCCCTGTTCCCATCAGAGGGGAGAAAGGGTGGCAACGAGTGTTGCCTCATTGCCCTTTCCCCCATCAGATGGGGGAAAGGGCAAAAAAAAGCAGGTAGCTCTGTTGGAGCTATCCAAAACACACCTTACCTTTAGTCATGGCCAAGGAAGTATCTTGCAATGCTTCCTCGGGACTTTGAGCATCAATGGGGCAGGGCCTGCTGAGTGTCATGTGATGACAATCAGCAGCCCCCCTCCCCAAAGTGCTGCAAAGTTACAAGTCCCAGTGTGATGAGGTGGTAGGTAGCACTTCACCAAAATTCACAAAAGATTGCTATCAAATAATATTATCTGGAAATGCAGAGGGCTAAATTATGTCTCATAAGAAATTATGATATTTCTTCTTTGTGGGGAAAGATACTTGGAGCTGGAGGGGGAGGTTGGTCCTGAACAAATTAAAGTCCCTCTTTTGTCTGTGCTTTTGTCTTTGAAATGTGTCTTGCTGGTATTTTGAGTTTGATTTTATCTCATGTTGTTTTTTATTTTTTTAGACCTAGCCACCTTATCCTTTCAATCTATAAATTGTAACCATACATAATCTATAAGTGTTGCAGTGACTGTATCTTATTTTCAGTGCATTCGCATAGAGTATCCACTTATGAATGCTAAAGACAGCAGGCAATGCTCAGCCTGTGCTGTGTCATAGTCTACCAATGACAAGGTACAGTTTGAACTAGAAATGTAGCAGACCCTTTTGCCCAATTGGGCCCTCAGCCAAAGCTTGGCTTGCAACCGGTGAGCGAGCGCAGGCAGGAATCAAGAGGACGGACAACGTGGTTCATCCAAAAGAAAAGCAGTTTACTGAATTTCAAGCAGCTGCAAGAGGTCTCTTCCAAACGCAACGAGGCGTCTCTAAGGAAGCGACCCCCTCTAGTGGGCTAAACCCCTTATATACAGTTTGGAGAAACGAAAGTTTTCATTTCCCTGAAATCAGGTGTTTTCCGGGAAATCACATGGTTCCCTATAGGGGCTGCACTCTGCACTCAACTTTTGCACACGGGACCCGCACTCAACCTTTGCACACGGGACCCCCCCCCCCCTCACCTTCCTTATTTGGTAATACATTCGCCTTATTCTCATTTTCACAACAATAAGGCTGCCTCATAATAGCATATTGCCTGTCAGTTATATCCTTATTTAAGGAGTCAGAGGGAGAGTAGAGACAATGGTGCCCATCCCCTTAGCCTTCATTAGTTGGTGGCATAGTAAATGTAGGCAGAGGAGAGCCTTAGACAAGGATTCAGGTCATGACCTTTGGTATGAGAACAAAGGTGCTATAAACATTTCTCTATGACCATCTGCTAAAGATCAGATGGCCCAGCTGTCACATCCTGCCAAGAGCCAGTTTTATGACTAGGCCTGGACTGTTATAAACAGCCATGGCCAATCTGAAATTTGGTTTGTATGTTCTTCAGTTCAGAATCTCAGAGATGTGGAGAAGGAATAGGATCTGCTGTTGCTGCAGTTGTTGTTTGCCTTTCATGTTGTTTCTGAACTATGGAGAGCCTAAGGTAAACCTATCAGAGGGCTTTCTGTGTAAGATTTGTTTAGAAGAGGGTTGTCATTCCCCCAGTGCATTTAATGGTTAAATGAAGATTTGAACCATGGTCTCCAGAGTTGTAGTCTGATGCTCAAACCACTACTCCATGCTGGCTCAGTCTGTGAGCTAGAAAAAATACAGTCGTACTAGCTGTATAGCCACAAAGCAATGAATCTGTAATTTCCAATATGTTTTAAAGTATCACATATCTTAATCTGAGAGTGCTTGTAGAATCTCTGCAAGCCTTTGAAAAGTTATTCTGCCTTAACAGATAAACATTTGAGAAATATAATGAAGATTGAAGTTTCTGGAATTGGTGAGCAGTTCCAGCTGCCTCACTTGCTGTAAAGCAATTTCCTTTCCTCTCTTGAGAAAATATCCGTAATGCATTGGGAGTTAAAGATGCTGTTTTGTCTGTGCAGCTGGTCCTGTTGCTATTTCCTTTAGCATTTTTCCACAGCTGTTGGGACTGTTGTATGGTTTCCAGCTGGGAGCCGGAACCTGAAGAGTAGGTGCTGCTCCTTTCCTCAGACAAGGGCTGGTGAGTGGCCATGCATTCTGTTTCGTCATAAATTCCCATCTTGCATCCATTCATTGTCTTAAGACAATGTGCTGACGATCCCGTGTGCTGACGATCGTGCCATTACTGCTCAAGCAGGGAGCTTTGAGATGGTAGAACAGAAGCTCTCCGAAGCTCTAGGTGCTCTTACTGCCTATTACAGGGAAAACCATCTGATCCCTAATCCATCTAAAACACAGACATGCGCCTTTCACCTTAAGAACAGACAAGCATCCCGAGCTCTGAGGATTACCTGGGAAGGAATCCCACTGGAGCATTGCAGCGCACCCAAATACCTGGGAGTCACTTTGGACCGTGCTCTGACCTACAAGAAGCACTGCCTGAACATCAAACAAAAAGTGGGCGCTAGAAACAACATCATACGAAAGCTGACTGGCACAACCTGGGGATCACAACCAGACACAGTGAAGACATCTGCCCTTGCACTATGCTACTCTGCTGCTGAGTATGCATGCCCAGTGTGGAACACATCTCATCACACTAAAACAGTGGATGTGGCTCTTAATGAGACATGCCGCATTATCACGGGGTGTCTGCGACCCACACCACTGGAGAAATTACACTGCTTAGCCGGTATTGCACCACCTGACATCCGCCGGGAAGTAGCAGCCAATAGTGAAAGGACCAAGGCAGAGACATCTCCAGCTCATCCCCTGTTTGGGTATCAGCCAGCACGTCAACGACTTAAATCAAGACATAGTTTTCTTAGAACTACAGAGACACTCGCTGGAACACCCCAGCAAGCGAGAGTCCAAAAGTGGCAGGCCCAAACCCAGCACCTCAATTCATGGGTGATACCAGATGAGAGACTCCCCCCTGGGCACTCAGAAGACTGGGCGACTTGGAAGGCGCTGAACAGATTGCGCTCTGGCACCACGAGATGCAGAGCCAATCTTAAGAAATGGGGCTACAGGGTGGAATCCTTGGCATGCGAGTGCGGAGAAGAACAAACCACTGACCACCTGCTGCAATGCACCCTGAGCCCTGCCACATGCACGATGGAGGACCTTCTTGCGGCAACCCCAGAGGCACTCCAAGTGGCCAGATACTGGTCAAAGAACATTTAACCAAATACCAAATTTACAAAATCTGTGTGGTTTTTTTTTCTTTTTTTTTCTTTTTCATTTTAATCTCTGTGTTTGTTTTGCTCTGTTAGAATTGTAAAACAGTGGTTGCTGATGACACGATAAATAAATTGTCTTAAGAGCTGTAACACATTGTTGTGATTTGTGTTCCATTGCAGCAATGTAAGAAAAATTCTTTTGTATTTTTTTTTCAGAACTGAGCTGTGGCTGATTTTTTAAAACTTAACATGGAATCACATGCTCCCCAACATTTCACAGAAGAAAATTAGGACCCTTGTGGACAAGATGGCAAAAGATATTAATGAGGAAGAACAAGCTACAAGAAACTACAGGAGTTTGCTTTTGTCTGAGCCCACTGAAAAGGACCGGATTCCCTTCCCTTTTGTTCTCCCTTCTGCTGAATTAATTGTGTGCAAATAGTTTTTAACTTAATTTGCAGGAACCGAAAGGAACCAAAAGGGGAAAAGCAGGAGCACGACAGAAAAATTGTGACATTTTACAAGAAAAAGTGGATGACAAAGAGAATGTACACTGGAATGTATGCAATTTGACACTATTTTAACTGTCATGGCTCAATGCTATGGAATCCTGGAAGTTATAGTTTGATGAAGCACCAACACTCTTTGTCAGAGAAAGCTAAGCACAACTCCCAGGATTCCATATCATGAAGCCATGAATGCAGTTTCATTAATGTGGTATCAAACTGCATTCATTCTATGGTGTAGATGCAACCTAGGCCTGTCCCTGCCAAATTTGGGCAGTTGGAAGATATGAAATTGTAGATCCAGTCTTTCTCCTATGCAAGGCCAACATTATGGTTCAACTGGTGTGAAGGCCCCTCACAGTCCAGGTGCCCAGTACTGGGCACCTGGAGAAAGGCTTGCTGCGGGTGGGTTGCTGCGAGTTTTCCGGGCTGAACGGCCATGTTCCAGAAGCATTCTTTCCTAATGTTTCACCCACATCTATGGCAGGCATCCTCAGAGATTTGTGAGCTCTGTTGGAAACTAGGCAAGTGAGGTTTATATATCTGTGGAATGTTCAGGGTGAGAGATAGGACAGGAAATAAAGAAGAACGCACAAACAACAGGCGAATTCCTGACATGAAACTATCAGGGCTAGCTAACACCTCCCAACAAAGGATTCCCCCAGGCAGAAATCAACCAGTCTTTGAAGTTGCAAGGCCATTAAATGCTAATCAAGGTGGCCAATTGAAACATTCACACTTGCCTCAACTAGACAAGAATGCTTCCCACTACCCTGGACATGCCACAGATATATAAACCCCACTTGCCTAGTTACCAATATACCTCACAACTTCTGAGGATGCCTGCCATAGATGTGGTCGAAACATCAGGAGAGAATGCTTCTGGAACATACAGCCCAGAAAACTCACCGAAACCTAGTGATTCCAGCCATGAAAGTCTTCAACAACAGAAAGGCTACAGTTTTCTTCTGCTCCTTATCTGCCAATTCTTGACATCTCCCATTGTTGCAGACCCTTATTTATAAATGAAATATTCCTTAAAAGGAATTGCATGTTGTAATGAATGCAATAAGAAACACATTTTATCCAGAAAAGCACAAAGTGAATTCACTTTGCACTATTGAGTCACATGATTTCCAGAAATGACACATATTGCTGTCTCAAGCTGTATGTTTTTCATTCTGCTGCTGGAGGACTGCTTTCAGTTGAAAAGTGATCTTTATTACACAAGAGATTTTAGGAAATAAAATCAACTGCTATCCAAACATATATCTGATTTTCAATTCCAACGTCATAGGCTTGGCATTTTGAAAAAGAAAAGAATTTTCTGTTTCTAAAAATTTATGACAGAAACAATATAACTGGATTTAAAAAAAAAAAAAGCTTTAAGAAATGGCTTCCAAAGAAGACAAAAGGGTAATGTGAAGACAAAGGGGTAATAAAGTAGGCAGTTATGAGTCTCTTGAGACATAAGATCTTGGAGATGACTCACCTTATGAAATAACAAGTTCTCTGGTTTAGCTTCCACTGTGGCAATTCATCTTGCAACTAAAGTGTATAGATCTGCAATAGTGTTTTCCCCTTCTAATCAACACCCTATTTAAATCTGCACAAAATTTAAGGTTTTAGTTTTGGACTCTAGGATTGCCCCTTGGTTGGGACAACTGGACTATGTCTTATTATCTTTAACATCATCAATGGATGTTCCAGATCCTAGAAAGAGAACTTTTTCTTGGTGGCCAGCACCTTTCAGCCAATCAAGTAAGATAGATTTGTACTGGTTTAGGGATTGACTCAATCTGTTAGTGAGCAAAACTCTTGCAATAGTCCAAACCTAGTTGTTGTGCTATGAAATGTTAGCATAAGGTTTGTAGATGAATCAGGGCAGCATCACCAACCTGCGGCCCTCCAAGGGTGTTGCATTACAACTCCAAGAATTTCCTATGGTCCTGCTGGCTGGAGGTGTTGGAGGTGAATCTAATGCAACACTTCTAGAGCCCAATAGATTGGGGAATGATGAGCTGTTACATGAGTGAGCTACTTTTGGGGATCCAGAGACATGTTTGCCTTTTCCTAGACCTTAATAGATTGCAGCCCCCCTTAATAACTCTCCCCAGGGAGAAAATGTTCTCAATGTAGAAAACTGAACTGACAGGAGTCTCTGAGGCAGCCCACTTCTCTTTTAAATGTACTTTCCCCATCACCAGCTTCATTTAGTCTAGGAAAGGCCTCTTTAGAAACAGGAAGTAACTATTTATAATGAAGAACAAACCCATTTGGGACAGGGAGAAAATTGTGGAAACTAGAATTGACTGTTGGTGGTGATTATAATTTGCCAATTAACTATAATTCCTTCACCAAGCTTGTTTTAGCCCAGAAAAGGCATTTCTGGTCACTTTCTGTTTTGTTTTTGTTATTGTTGGGTTGTTTCCTGTCCTTAAACAGCTTGCCTTGAATTATATGTACCATACACCTGATTTAGCTGGGTTTTACCCAGATTTTAAGAATTAAACAAGCCTGCCTCCAATTAAATGAGAAATTGCTCCCCCAGAGTCTTCTAAGAATATAATTTCTCACCCTGGGAACTGATTTCGTTAATGAATTAGTGGAGGGCCTGATGGGCATATCGGTTAACACCTAACTAAAATGACTGTGCCCTTTATGTCCAACAAGAAGGCTTCCAGGCTAGGTCTCAGGCTACCAGCTGAATTTCAGGGAAGTTCTATGTTTCTCTTGATCTCTGGACAGAGCAGTACTGGGATGGATGAGGCTTTATTTTTGTATATGACAAGCCCAGGTACTCGGAGATGCCCAGGTTAGGCCATTTATGGTGCTATTTATTAGAAATAGCCATTGCTTGTTTTGGATTGTACTGTATAATTAATCCTGTTGGAAAATGAGTAAGGATTTGGGTAAACTATAACTCCCATCATCTGCTGTCATTGCCCCATAAACTCTGCCAGTATTTAAAGTTGGTCATGATGGGTATGTGTGCCAAGTTTGGTCCAGATCCATCATTGGTGGGGTTCACAGTGGTCTCTGGATGTGGGTGAACTGCAGCTCCCAACATCAAGGATCCATCCCACCCCCACCCCCAGTGACTCTGGAAGTGGTAACCACCTTGGAAATAACCCACATAGATACATACATATTCACACACAAACATACAAATATATTTTCACTTTTATTATAGACTAGTTTAGGTACCTGGTGATGCCCAGGTTAGGTAATTTGTAATGCTATTTATTAGAAAAAGTCAGTCTTTGCTTTTGTTTTTTATGAATGCACCCATCAGAAAATGTGTAAAGATGTGAGTGAACTACAACTTCCAACATCGTATGTATGCCACTTATAGTCCAAATGCATAGTTGGTTGGGTTTACAGTGTTCTTTGATTGAGGGTGAACTACAATTTCCAGATTTGTGGGTCAACCATCCCCATACCCCAACAGTATTCAAAGTTGGCCATGTTGTGTATGTGTGCCAAGTTTGATCCAGATCCATCATTGGTTGGGGTCACAGTGTTCTTTGAGAGTGAACAATTCCTAAAATTGGGTGTCAGTCCATCCCCTGTCCCCCGCATCACCACTAGTATTCCAATTTTGCCATATTTGATCCAGATCCATCGGTGGTTAGGTTCACAGTGTTCTTAAAGTGGGTCACGGGGGCTTGGTGTGCAAGTTTGGTGCAGATCCATTGTCGGCTGGGTTCAGAGTCATCTCTGGATGTTGGTGAACAATGGCTCCCCAATTCCAGGGTCAATCCAGTGATGCCCAGGTTAAATTTTTGGTAATTTGAAACACTGTTTATTTCTAAGAGTCATTGTTTTGGGATGATATAAATGTGGTCCCGTTAAGAAAATGTATAAGAATGTAGGTGGACTACAATCCACATCATGCCAGGTTAATTCCCCTCAATCCTCTCCAGTATTTTCTGTTGGTCATGGGGGTTCTGTGTGCCATGGTGGATGTGGCTGCAAAGATCCAACTAGTCCATACTTCAGGAAATAAAGCCCAACTGCTCGTTGGAGGGAAGGATATTAGAGGCAAAGATGAAGTATTTTGGCCACATCATGAGAAGACAGGAAAGCTTAGAGAAGACAATTATGCTGGGGAAAATGAAAGGAAAAAGGAAGAGGGGCCAACCAAGGGCAAGATGGATGGATGGGGTACGGTGTCATCTGTACGCGGATGATGTCCAAATCTGTCACTCCTTTCCACCTGCTACTAAGGAGGCTGTCCAGGTCCTGAACCGGTGCTTGGCCGCTGTGACGGTCTGGATGAGGGCGAACAAATTGAAATTGAATCCAGACAAGACAGAGGTACTCCTGGTCAGTCGCAAGGCCGAACAGGGCATAGGGTTACAGCCGCACTCCCCCTGAAGACGAGGGTTCGCAGCTTGGGTGTGACCCTGGACTCATCGCTGAGCCTGGAACCCCAGGTTTCGGCGGTCACCAGGGGAGCATTTGCACAGCTAAAGCTTGTGCGCCAGCTGCGCCCGTACCTTGGGAAGTCTGACTTGGCCACGGTAGTCCACGCTCTGGTTACATCCCGTTTAGACTACTGCAACGCTCTCTACGTGGGGTTGCCTTTGAAGACAGCTCGGAAGCTCCAACTAGTCCAACGCTCGGCAGCCATGATTTTAACAGGAGCGGAGCGCAGGGAGCATACAACCCCCCTGTTGCGCCAACTCCACTGGCTACCGATCTGCTACCGGACTGAATTCAAAGTGCTGGCGTTGGCCTTTAAAGCCCTAAACGGTTCGGGCCCAAGCTACCTATCCGACCGCATCTCTGCCTATGAACCCACCAGGACTTTGAGATCTTCCAGGGAGACCCTGCTCTCGATCCCGCCTGCTTCTCAAGCTCGGCTGGCGGGGACGAGAGATAGGGCCTTCTCAGTGGTGGCTCCTCGGCTGTGGAACGCCCTTCCTACGGACATTAGACTAGCACCATCTCTAATGGTATTCCGCAAAAAAGTGAAGACCTGGCTGTTTGAGCAGGCATTCCAATAATTAGTGCAATGATTGGTTAATGAACACTGGAATGGAACAATGGATGACGAATCTGGAACATGTTTTTGATGACGAAGCAACAGTGAATGGGTATTGTAGTAACTGTTTATTAATTGTGTAATGTGTTAGGTTGTTAACTGTTTCTATACTGTAGCACTGAATTTTTGCTGTTCGTATTTGTTGTGAACTGCTGTGAGTCGCCTTCGGGCTGAGAACAGCGGTATATAAGTAAGGTAAATAAATAAATAAATAAATAAAGGTATCCTTGAAGTGACTGGCTTGACCTTGAAGGAACTGGGGGTGGTGACGGCTGACAGGAAGCTCTGGCGTGGGCTGGTCCATGAGGTCACGAAGAGTCGGAAGCGACTGAACGAATGAACAACACATCATCATCCATTTCTGCTGGCACCGAGGTTCACTGGCTCAATGTGAATGTGTTTGTACACATGTTGGACTTGTTGTTGTTGTTCATTCGTTCAGTCGTCTCCGACTCTTCGTGACCTCATGGACCAGCCCACGCCAGAGCTCCCTGTCGGCCGTTACCACCCCCAACTCCCTCAAGGTCAGTCCAGTCACTTCAAGGATGCCATCCATCCATCTTGCCCTTGGTCGGCCCCTCTTCCTTTTGCCTTCCACTTTCCCCAGCATAATTGTCTTCTCTAGGCTTTCCTGTCTCCTCATGATGTGGCCAAAGTACTTCAACTTTGTTTCTAGTATCTTTCCCTCCAGTGAGCAGTCGGGCTTTATTTCCTATGTTGGACTTATGCAAAACCAAAAAACAAAGGAGATGAAAGTAAAGATAGATGGCAAGGAATGAACTTGGACTCCTCACGCCTTTGAACCATAGCAGAAAGTAGTCTGCAATGCATAAGCCTTCTTGTTATATAACCCCTGGCAAGAGTGACATAGGCTCCTGGGGTAAGAAAATCCTACCCGGAAAGGTTTGCAAGAAGCCTTTTGCAAGCCCTAGCAGTAACAGTGTAGGGCCTGGGAAAAGGCCTTGCATTTCACGTATGCTGTGGCAAAGCCATGCCAGATGCATGCCTTTCTGGTGAAATAAGGATGCAATTCAATCACTTTCTATACATTACTATCTGAAGTATATAGCCCTATCTCTAAAACTAATAATCCTGAAGGTACCAAGTTATCTCTGGTTAGTATTTGGATGGGTGATCACTAATGAATACGACGTGTTGTAGGCTATATTTCAGAGCCACCACCCACCCCCTCTCTCATTTTCCCTTGTCTAAGAAAGCCCTATAAAATCCACAGTCCCCATAAATTGACAGGCAACTTGAAGCTGCATACATACACCCCTTGGATAGCTCCTTTAAACATTCAAATTGTATATTGGAACAAATTCATCACCAGTACCATGGAAGCCGCCATCCTCCTCTGTAGTAGACCATTAAGTGGCTCCTGAAATCCTAGGAACTTGAAATTACCTAGTGTTTGACTAATTCTGGACATGGATGATAATGATCCAATATAGTGAATCCAATAGAAACAACATTGTGAATCCAATAGATTCCCATAAACAATTTCACTTAAGGAGTAAATGGAACATTCACATTTGATCAAAACCAGATGTATCTAATACTACTTAGCAGAGTAAAGCTAAGCATAATGCTACTTCCTGTTATATTTATTCACTACTAGGCATATGCACCACTTATGGGCTTTTCTTTATTGTAGAAATGGTACAACTCTAAATTTGCTCGTATGCACCCCTAAAGTGGAATACTAGAGAAAATTATGAGATGAAAGTTTCTTCTTTTCACAGAGCTTCCAAAGGACCTCGCACAAATGCAAGCCTTTTCTGTCAGCTGTTGAGCTCAGCTTCCAGCTAACTCTAATCAAAACTGTTCTGCCTCGTTTCCTCTCTCACTGGAAGCGATGTGTATCTCCATTTCCTATTGGAAGCTGGTGCTATGCAGTGCTAAAACAGCTGTTGCCGTCCCTTTGCTGGGGTCTGTATTCTGCGGATAGCCAGGCAAAGGCGTTATATAATGTGTTGCGCAGAAATTTCCCTTGAACAAATGTGAGACAGTTTCATTACTTATTAGCTTGCAAATTATGACACATGGCTCATGGGAAATTCATGCACAGCTGGGACCTATGGCATTGTATGCGATTCAGTTACAAGACATGATCGGGTGGTTAACTCAGACCCTAGAGACCATCTCAGTAACAGCGTGTGGCTCCTGTCGTACGCAGGAATATTGGGTTGGAAGGAACATTTTTCTTACGTCTGCTGTCATGCATTCTGGGACACAGAGAGTGACTCTTGGCTTCAACCTGGTCACCACACCCCATTTCTATTTCCTCCCCACAGGAACCACAGTAACTAGGCTGGCCCCAGTCTGACTATGACTCCATCACATATGGTGCAGCTGTTCCAGCCATTGCATAGTTGGCCACCACAGCACAAAGACTTGTGCTGAAGGTCACATGAAAGATGTTGTTTTTTTCAGCACATCCTTTTGCAATTCCCAAACTTGATATCGTAGAGGAGCACATTGTTCCTTGAAGAATAGCAGCTTTTTCAATATCTAACAAGAATATAAGAAGGAATTAAGTGGTGATGTACTGGAATTTCTTTGTTAGATAGGCAGAGTGATGTAGATTTACAATAGTTATGGCTGAGGATTTGTTTTTCTCTCCACATTCTCTTCCTGGAATAAATAATTTTTGAGCTACACACTGACAAATGGCAATAACTTATTGCCAGGGTCAGAGCAACTGCTGGTATGTTGTTTGTTTTTAATCTAAAGTGTTCCCCATCTTTTCCAATTACCTCAGTGGAAGGGGGTATGACGACAAAATAATTATGTCCCTTAAATGCTAGCGTGCAATGTTCCAGAGCCTGGTTATATTGGCTTGCTGAGAAAGCAGTAGATGTTTGCCTAGCAATTTTGTATGTTGCCTATATTTATCCAGGATACTGAATTAACTAAGGCTTGTGCTAACTATGGAAAAAAATGACATGGGTGTTGGCTGTAGGTGACCAGCAGTTTTTGGAAAACAGGATATACTCAGGTTGCTCCAGAAAGGGAATGAACAAGTTCTCCTTCTATTCAAAGGTTTGCTGGTTTTTCATGGACCTCCAAGTTCACTTGCCGAGAGTTAGTCGGCCTCCAAACTGAGTTTATAAAGACGTGTTTGTTTCATTTTTATATTCCTGGTTAATGAGGAAAGATTGAGCTCAAAATGTGGTCCTGAAAAAATAAATCTGAAGTTGATGCTAGCGCCTAAGGACAAAGGATCTACCTCTTTGCCATGTTTCTAAGATCTAGTTGAGATGTCATGGCAACTTAGGGTTGTCAGATCTCAGGGTCTGGCTCTGACAATCTGGTTTTTCTGAGATGTCTCCAGGTGCAAATCCTCCAATGTTGGTGTTCTCTGCTCTAGGCAAGAGGAAAGGGCCTTGTGTATATCTCCAGAGTAGAGCAGCAACCTACTACAGTTTGCAAGCCTTCATTGATTGGTTGCTGTAACATGCAGGGGTGTCTATCCATTTACAAAGGGTGTCTATGCATTGACAGTATGACCCCTATACCCATAAAGGATACATTCCAGGACTTTGCATGGATACCCTATACTACAGATAATCATTGTTGTTGTTCATTCGTTCAGTCGTCTCCGACTCTTCGTGACCTCATGGACCAGCCCACGCCAGAGCTCCCTGTCAGCCGTCACCACCCCCAGCTCCTTCAAGGTCAGTCCAGTCACTTCAAGGATGCCATCTGTGAAGATCCCTTACCTTGCCAGCCGGGGTGGCAGGGCCTAGGAGAGACAGGCTAGGTAGTTTCAGCTTAGAAGGCCTGGCAGGGAGCGGCAGGAGCCATTTTGGTTGAGGGAAAGGCTCCAGTTCAGAGAGGGGGAGTGGCCTAGGCCTGGGCCAGCCTTGAAACAGCCAGGATTGGTTTGTAAAAGGGGGCGGAGTTAGACTGTTGGAGGGAAAGTAAGAAGCTGCTTTTAGTCAGTGGAGTTCAGTTCTGGTTGTTGTTAGAGACAGAGCAGGGTTAGAGAAGCTATTAGGAGTTCCTGATTAGAATAGGCAGTTTGCCTGAAGTTTGCACAGTGAAGTAGGCTGTGGCAGACTGGTTACAGCTATTTTAGAGAAGAAATAGCTGGGTTTTGTTTAGGAACTGTAACAAAGATAGAACCATTCTCTCATGCAACCGTTACGCTTTTAAGAACAAGAACACTTTAATTGTAACAGCCAAGCTTATGAAACCGCATTCTCTTCATTCTGTAACTTTTATTCAATAAACCTTTCTTGTTATTTTTAAAACTTAAGCCTGAGTCAAGTGCCATTTGTGGATTTAGTCCCTTTTCTTTTAAAATCAACCTCATCTGTTTTCCTACAAAGAAGCCCTTTTAATAGACCGTACTTGGTGGTGTTTTAAACAACCTTTTAACATCTTAAATAGCTAGAGGGTTCCTGTTCATTTATTCTTATGGTGGCAGCGAAGGATTAAATAAAGGGACATCCCCTCAAGTGTTATCTAAGTGCCAGAGTGGTGTGAATTCCTTATTAAAGGAGGGACAGTTGGTGGGATCTGTTTGCCCCCTGTCCAGCTATTGTTTGGCCATAAAGCCTGCCTTTATAATTAGGGGTAGATGGTGGGATTGATCGTATTGCCATCTGACCGGTTATTATAATTGCTGGGGCAGCGGTGGGATTGTGTGACCCCCTTGCCCAAAATAGCATAAAGGAGCCTTTATACCATCCATCCATCTTGCCCTTGGTCGCCCCCTCTTCCTTATCATAAGGAAGAGGAGCCGACCTATAATCATAAACACTTTTAAAAGGAAAGATTTCCTACCCAATAATACCATAGTCATGCTCAAGAACCTAGAAAAATGCCTATATTATATTATTATTTTGTCTGAGTTAATAAATTAAATCGCAGATACCAGTCCTCCTTCCCTCTGACACCAAACCTCATTCTGTGCTCTACTCTGTATTGACCTTCTAGCTAGAAGTTAATAGGCTAAATTAAATGATCCTGATCTCATCTACTGTAAGAACAGTCCCTTTAGCTGTGACAAAAAGGCAAATATGCTGTGTGCGTGTGTGTATGTATTCAAATCACAAATCCCAGCATGTATTCAAATCACAACCTGCAAGAACTTTTGTTGGCTTTAATGCATAGCAGTTAATCACTGGGGACCTCATCAGAAAGGCCCATGGACACATTGCCGCAAATCCATGGGGTCCTGGTGGGGTGTGTGGAGAACTCATTGCTCCATGCTCTGCATCACTCGCTTTACCTTTACCCACATCCGAGAGGAAGCATCGTCGCCTGGCTTCCCCCATTTCTCCTAAGGCAACACAGGAAGCCTCCCGTGTTGCCGCTGTGGCAGCATACACCGTTTGCTCTCCTCTTTCGGCATGGAGCCCGGACAGAAGCACACATGCAAAATATAATGGACTCCATGTCAAAAGTGGAGAGTGAGTGGTATATAAGGGGTAAATCAGCTCATCTGATGAGGTCGTTGGTCTCAGATTTTGGCCTGCAAACTTCTGGATCTGGAATGATGCTAAACTTGCAACCCTATGGTTGTGGTTTCACATGCACATTGCAGGCAGATTGTTTTTTGAAGACGTATCCACATGTGAATGTGCATGTACTTTATCCATGGATTCATATGCACATTTGGCATCTTGTTTCATTTGCACAGCATTCAGCAAAATATTACACAACACAATTAACATATAAATTGACATAAAAAGATATCTAATAAACAAACCTGATATAGGATCTC
Source organism: Anolis sagrei (assembly GCF_037176765.1). NCBI lineage: Eukaryota > Metazoa > Chordata > Lepidosauria > Squamata > Anolidae > Anolis > Anolis sagrei. The sequence goes on along the minus strand of NC_090021.1, from coordinate 260,994,258 downwards.
AGCCTATAACTATTATAGAGATACAAAGTCAGCACACCAGTCCCTATGCCCACAATTAATACTCATCAATCCATTGGCTACAGAAGAGACTGAGGGAAAATGAAAGATGTGATCAGTTGGATGGCCAGCACTAACACATTTTGTGCTTTTGAACAGGAATAGTGAGAGCCTAGAATTTTAGTGGTAGAATCTTAAAAAGTGGTCCACATTGTTTTAAAATGCCCACTTGATGGAGGGACAATTGCAAGGAGCTTCAAATTGAAAGTCCACTCTAGAAATCACCATTTTCCCTCAGATAGAAATATTAAATTGGAGACCAGAGTACTGTAATACTTGGGGTGGTGGACACACAAATTCACCACTTTGACACAGAAACATACTTTGCTGCCATTTCTCAGCCTTCTCACTCTACAGAGTTCCTTTGCCATTGACAGATAATGTACTTTCTGATTCTCATTGGTAATGGATCTTATCCCCTGAAAGATATTTGGATAACATTTTTTGAAAGTGCAGGGGTGAGGGAGGCCAGGTTTTTTGTATACTTGAGCTGCTCAAACTATAGCATAATATGAGCACAATAAAATGAAATCGCTACTTCTGCATCCTGCTTTCCCCAAGAGGCTTGCACATTCTTTGTAGCCTTGTCTGAGTGAGACAATGAGGAACAGATTTGTTCCTTCCAATTAAGTTCGACGTTTCCCTTCTGTCAGTGGGTTGCATCCAAGAGGCCTGGCCCTTTGTGGACAATAGCTCATTTACTCCTGAGCCCCTGCAGAGGTCTGCTAGCAGCGCATAACAAAATATTTCCTCTGCACTCTTCCTGGACTTTTTAAACTCCAGGTGACCCACAATGAAATCTGTTTTAATGGGGCCCTAGTTAAACAAGTCAACTGAGCCTTTGTTTAACCAGGCAGCAGAATGCAGAAGGTTTTGGGGTGTTTTTTTTTTTAAAAAAAGAAACACACACACATATATTGTTTCCTCCTTAGAGTTCAGAGTCAAATGTTATCCTTCTTAGGCCACTGGAGAGAGGAAGTAATTTTTTATCACCTCTAATCTGCACTTAAAATGAGAACTGGCCAAATATTACTCCACTGGAATGGCCGGCATCCAGTCGATAATATGTGGCACAGCACTAGTGAAATAAAATACTTTAAGGCCTGCTAATGTCAATGGAAGAGATAGCTTAACACTCATATCAGAGGGATCTCAAATGTATACAAATACATTATCGGATAACGATAAAAATTTAGTTTCCTGCTTGGATGAACTTGGATGAAGGAAGCCAAGAGCTTCAGGGAGACCACCATGGTTTGTTAGAAGAATTTCCTGCATCCCTGAGCTACTGCCATATTACACCAACATTTAAAATGAATTTGCTTTGGCAAACGGACCAAGAAAATGTAAGCGAAGCCAAAGACCTCACAACCTCTGATGATGCCTGCCGTAGATGTGAGCGAAACTTCAGGAGAGAATGCTTCTGGAACATGGCTATATAGCCTGGAAAACTCACAACAACCCAGTGATTCCGACCATGAATGCCTTTGACAATACAATGAAGCCAAAGAATTTCAGCAAAATTATAAAATTGCTTGGGTTAGAGTGGTGAGGATGAACCTGTTTGTACCAGCAGCAAGTGAGAAGTCACATGTGTATATGACCTAGAAAAGACTTAACACTATGGATAAACATTCATAGCACCTGATATCCTCAAAAACAATTCAGGATTTTATTGCTAAACTGCTGAATCCTATTACTTTGTGCACACCCCCCCCCCTCGTGTTTTTTTCAAGATACAATGCTGGAGACAAAATGGAAAGCAAAAGCAGTATTGTTGTTGTAGCTTTTAATTCTGATGGATACCTTTTACTCCTGAAACACATTTTGATGTGTTTGGGCAGAAGAGATAGTTAGTCATGCTATAGTTGCTTCCACGTTCTTCTGCTCAGTAGCTCTGTAGCAAGTAGAGTTGCCTCTGAGGACATGATTTTTTTTGAAGTAGGTCATGAAAATGTTGATGTTGTTATAGTAGTTGGTCTTATGTAAAACATTCTCCAATATATCATTCTTAGATGTGATTCTATAATGATAATGGAGTATTTCAGATCAGTCGCCAAACCAAAACCACTCAGTATTTAAAACAAAATAAGGCCCTTTTCCATGACTCTTCCGTTATGGGTTGTTATAGGTTTTTTGGGCTGTGTGGCCATTTTCTAGAAGCATTCTCTCCTGACGTTTTGCCTGCATCTATTTTGTTTGACCTTACAACCTCTGAGGATGCCTGCCATAGATGCAGGCAAAATGTGAGGAGAGAATGCTTCTAGAACATGGCCATACAGCCCAAAAAACCTACAACAACCCAGTGATGACGGCCATGAAAGCCTTTGATAATACACTCTTCCTTTAGCTGATGATCTTTCGACTTCATTTTAAACACTCCATTCTGCTTGGGTAATCAATCTCAACCAGGATAAAGTGGGATGTTTTGAAAAACAGTTGGCTGTCCTTATCAAAAAACAGAGTTCTTATAATACTCAAAGTATGCTGCTGTAAACATAAGTTCTGTTATTGTTTCTCCCCCTGTGTAATAATTTAGAATCATTCTTTTTTAGAATAAATTGACACCATCTTTTAAAGAGAGGGAGGGTTGGCTCTTCCTAAACGTTTCCAGCCTGAATCTGATCTCAGTCGTGAATTGCTGTGAATGCTGCAGCTTGTTGGATTCTGCTTGAAATGTACCTTTCTATTCTGAAAAGCTAAAGCCTGAGAGAGAGAGAAAATAACTGAAACCAAATGCCATGTCACTGAGGCCAACCATAACACATGGAGCTCCTAAAATAACAGGAGAGAGATTGTGGTAATGCTTGACCTTCCGAACCAGGCATATGGATGCAACAAAACAGGCGGCCCACAGTCACTTTAAACTGATGCACTTATTCTCACAAGTGACTCAAACAGCCCATTTATTATTCATTCAGGAGAATTAATTGGTAAGGTTTTGCCCTGCTTTATTCCACTTTGAGCTGCAAGGAAGGGTGATATGCTGGGATGCCTAATGGAAATAGCAAATTCTGCTTCTCTAGCATGGCAACCGGTTTTTGGAGTGAAAGCATTTTTTAAATTTTCCTACCACTACCTGAAATAGTATAGTCGTCACAAAAATGGAACTATGACTATCTGCAAAATGTATAAGTCAGGGCTAAGAAGAAAGGGTAGAAGAAAGGAAAATCTCACATCCCCCTTTTCATAAAACATGCGCAGTTTTGCAATTGAGATTTAAACAGAACTAATGAAGGATGCACCTAAAATTGATGGAAGCTTTACTTGTGAAATTGGCTTAAAGATTTCTTTGGACTGAACATAAAATCGATTTATAAAGCCACAGTTTCAAAACATCACTTTTTTGTAGAAGATGCCTGAAATCATGTCATATGGATCAGCGTAAAACAGGATCTCAGTTGAACTCTATGTACACATATTTTTAAAAAGCAAATATTTTCAGCAGCATTGCAACTAATGTGGCTTAAACAACAGCTTCCATGCTGGTGGTCTTCGTTTCTTCCAGCACTCTGACATTTGTCTTCCCAAGAGATTTGCAGGATTTTTGTAGCAATGCTCCTATACCATCAACTCCACTGGACTGGCCACGTTGTCTGAATGCCTGATCACCGTCTCCCAAAGCAGTTACTATACTCCCAACTCAAGAATGGAAAACGTAATGTTGGACAGAAAAAGATTTAAAGATGGGCTTAAAATCAACTGTGGCATACACACTGAGAACTGGAAGCCCTGGCCCTTGAACACTCAAACTGGAGGTCAGCTATGACCAGCAGTGCTGCAGAATCCAAAGAGGCATAAATGGAGGGTGAAAGGGAAAACATACCAAGAGGAAGGTGCATCATGCCAATCCTGACCGGGGCCGCCTTCCACCTAGAAACTGATGTTTTCATTGCAGGAGAACATGCGGATCAAGAATAGGGCTCCACAGCCACCTACAAACCCACCCCCAAGACACCCTACTGGGAGGGCCATCATCCTCGGGCTACAAGGGATTGCCTAAGTAAGTAAACAACAGCAGCACTGAAAGTAACAATGCATTCTTGAAGTGTGGACATGTGGATGGCATGATTTTAGAAGCCCTTTTTGTTACTAGGAATATTTTTTAGGTTTGGAAGGGAGTTAGTTTTTAAAGCTATAATTTAAAACCACAAACTAATTCAGGTCCAAAAAAAGTTCCCAAAGGATATGTCATTATATGATCATAGAGCACTAACCAAAGATACCCGCTCTCGTGTTCTTATTCTATGCATGCTTGCTTACATGGTATTGAATTTTATAATGGGAAATGCTTGTAAGTGGAAATGTGTGTGTGTGGGGGGGGGGGATGTAGGACAGGACAGAATAGGGATTTATAAAATCACAAACTTTTTGTGATAATAAGTAATTAATTTCTATAATGTCAGAGGGGCTGAGTTGGACTCTATTATTACATTCGATTTTTTCCCCAGTTGCATATAGACATATCAAATTTGGAAATATTAAATAAGCAAATTGGAGAGGATTAAAAGGGTGTTTGGTGCCATATTGAGTATTACAAGTGTATCTCTCTGTAGAAATAGGGGGATGCATGATCCACTTTAAAAAGCATACATATGAGTGTGGATGTGCAATTTTCAACATCAAGGGCTGTAATATGAGCCAAGGAATATAATAACCTTTGTTTTATTTTGTACTTGATTAGACTTTGGTTGTATTCTGTAATGAATTGAAATTCCCCACTGCTGTTATAGGGGTAGGGTTGGTTGAGTAGAGGGGGTCTGGCTTATAGATGCTTTATTTTTTGATAAACATTTTCTATTGTGCCTTTTTTTGTGTGTCTGTTCTTGTTAAAGTCACTCCATCCCTCCCCCCTCCCTTCCTGTCTTCTTCTTTTTGCCATCTCCCAGAATTTGGGCAACTTGGTGAGTGCAATCAAAGGTAGGGTTCAAAAACCAAACATTTCAAGCGTGGCCCAAAGTCTGGGAACTCATTTTGAGATCCAGTTATCAATACAGGATTTGGCCCTCAGAGAGCAGGTCCCCTTTGCAGTATCAGTGTAAACTATTTACTCTTTGAAAGTTCCCAAATGGAACGCAATTGCCAGCAATAAGCAATTTCGTTCTAGATTTGGACATGTACGGAGTGCCTTTTTCTGGTAGTTTAACAATAGATTTTGACATCACCAGATTAATGATCTGATGCTGAATATCTTACAAGATAAGAAATGTGGCTTGAATGTAATGAAGACTGGAAGCTTGCCTGAAGAGGCTTTGGAACAAATTCAAACTAACAAGCATGAAAGGGGGGTGGGGTTCAACACATAAATCAACCTTGACAGGATAAACCAGAGACAGGAGTTGACTCCGCCCGAGAAAACAATATCTGCTTTCCAATCATGCAGTTTGCAAAGGAATATATACATGGTAAAACAATGTATACTATATTTCAAACTCTGTTGTGCACTTTAAATTTCACTTTCAAATTCTTAGATTGGGTTGACAAGGTAAAACAGTTAACAAATTGTTTTATTTTCCCCTAAACTGGCCTTCATTTAACACCATACACTTCTCAGTCTAAAAAAAATCTATCACAGAACCTTATTTACCTCAATAAAAGGGTTATTTAATGTGGTCTTTTTATGAGCCATGCTGTTCTCATTATCATCAGTACTGGTAAAGGGTGGGTTTTTATGACTTTGTAACAAGATCACTTAATGAGAAAACATTTTTTAAAAGTAGCATTGAGAAACATGTTAATGAAAAAACTTCCTGCTATACAAACTACATAGCTTGTGCAGATGTTAAAACTGTTGTTTCTTGCAGGAAATAGTAGAGGAATAACAATGTGAATGGTATAGGAATGTGCGTGGACTGTAGTGGTTAGAGGACCTCCCCATTGCCTGGATTGTACAATAAAAATACCTAAAGAAACTTATTGCATCCAAGACATTTATTGTGGCACAAACATTCACTTCAGATATGTGAACTGGGCTTCTCAGCTTGTGGGTGTGGAGTGGGGGAAATGTCAACAGCAAGGTTTAAGTAAAGAACACGTGCAAAAAGTACAGCATATACTCATTCTATTAAAACTGTAATGCATGCAAACCAAGCACTGACAATTCACAACTTTTTTTATCCATGGGGCATGCATCCATAGACTTTGCATGGATTTATAAAATAATGGATTATAGCGAACAATATTATTTTCAATACAACAAATTATGGAGGTATTGAAAAGTGGGCATAGCTTCTATAGGAGGCCCTAAATAAATATGTGAAACTCTGGATAAGTCAAAGTGCATGTATCAGTTCTGCGGATATGAGGTCATAATGTTATTGGTGATACAGCAGGCATCGTCAGCATTGCTAACTAAATACTTATGTCAAGAAATGATTGCTTCTTGTCAGTCTAAATAAATTATATTAAACTTTGTCATTAGTACTACTTTATTTTTCTCTGAAAATGCAGTGTGCCTATGCAATACATGTAATTCATTCAGTAATTCAAACATCCAGTGGATGTTACATCATTTAATGAATGTTAAATAAATGTGGTTCAATGTACAAAGGAGCAGTGGGAAGCTAACGTGTTCATGCAGCAGACTGCAGCTGTTGGATACGCATCTGTGCTCCCTCCAGAAAAGTGAGGTTATTCCCATGCTGTCTCTTCATTGATGTTGAATTATCCAATTCATCTGAAAACACAAGTTGTGTGGAGAACCATTACCTTCCCCTTTTTGTTTCTGATAGACAATCATCTCCTACTTAACTCTCTGCAAGGAATCCATTAAGACCTAAATTATGTATTTCCTCATTTCATCAAATAGACTATCTTTCCCTTTTGGGTTTCTCATATTTCTTAGCTAATTTCTATCTTCAGCAAACCTTTGATGAAACAATGAAACAAGAAGCTGTATCATTCATGGTCCTAATGGTTTGTGATGGAATTACTAAAAAGAGAACTCGAGGGTCCTTTTAATAGGTAAGAGTTGTTTGAATTAAAATGCAAAGAATGAACAGTCGGGGTGGGTGGCCATGTGTTATGCATTGAGCCCTGAGGCTTTCATTCCTCAAAGAAAAGAGGTGTTTCCCTTCACTGGATTGATGTAAAAACACATGGCAAACACCCAAATTTTGCACAGAGTTGAGAGTTTGAAGAGAAGAAAAGGCAAATTCACTTGTCAATTCAAGTTCTCCCATTTTTACTTCCCAGGTATAGATTATGAAGATACCAATCCATTGCTTTAATTCTCTATCTATCACCCAAACCATAGTGAGAAATCAGTGCATCTAACTAGTGCTGTAAACAGAATAACTACAGTGATTTCTCTATGACTATGATGACAAAATGAACCATCATTCTCCCTCTAATTTAAAGACACAACAAATTATATTTACAGTTGGTGACACTAAGGGCCACTAAAACTGTATGATCGAAAAGATCCATTGATTCAAAGAGGGAAGCCACAACACTAGAAATGGGAAAAAAGAGTTTTCCCAAACTAGCACTACATAGGTAGTGAAAGGTGTGGTAAGATGTGACAGGTAACTCATACATTCCATTGTAATGAATTAGAGGGATTATGTTCCAACACAAAGCAAGAGGAAAAAATAACATTTATCCTCTATGCATGATGTGTGAGGCTGACAGTTAAAGGTATGTCCAGTCCCCCATTTTATCCTTTAGTACCATTTTGTAACATTCACAAACCTCCTTTGAAAATAAAATCTACCTATCCCTGGTCTCCATATTCTGTTTTTCTCTGCTATGCATGAATTGCAAAGCCCAAGCAATGTGCATAAAATGAGAAAGATTATGGTGAATATAGCAGTTGTGCAGTGTAGTCCTCCAAACACTGTAGTACAACTCCCGTCATTTGTCAGCATTACCTAAATCTAACTAGTGCTTATAGGAGTCGCAGGTCCACATTTGTAAGGCAACATGTTCTTCATTCGTGGACTGCAGAATTGCTTAACACTCATCCTCCATTCCAGTATTTGCTCAGAATGTTGCAAATATACAACACTGGGGAAACAGGACCATCCTAAGCTCATTGTAGATCCCTTGACTTTGGCAACTTTGGCAACAATTTTGGGAAACATCTCTTTGTCACATGTCAATCCATCAGTAGAGCTGATGTAATTTCCACATGTTGTGGAATGGAGCACACAACTCTTTCATCATGAGACTACTGCAGGAACTCCACTCCTGGTTCAGTCTACTTGGCATGAGAGGACTATGATTCTATAAATTCTCTCTAGTACCATGACCATTCTTAGTGTTTAAAAAAAGAAATATTATGGCTCTACTTTTTTCAGTGGCTTCAGTTGACCACAGTAACCTAAACTTCTCTAGATGTGTTGCACTAAATTTTCACCATTCCCAGCCAGCAAGACTAATAACCATGCTGACTGGCAATTATGAGTTTTTGTTCCATCACCTTTGCAAGTTGGGAAAGACTGAACTCAATAATGCATGGATGGGAAGGTGCAAAATCTCATTCCCTTAATTTTAGGCTTTTTAGAAACCTGCGCAGGCTCAGCCAGCTGCGCCACACCGGGATTGTGGCGCAGCTGGCTGAGTGTCAGCTGCATTAAGATCACTCTGACCAAAAGGTCATGAGTTCAAAGCCAGCCCGGGCTGGAGTGGGTGTCCAGCCATTGTGTAGCCCATTGTCGACCTTTGCAACCCGAAAGACAGTTGCATCTGTCAAGTAGGAAAATAAGGTACCACCTTTTGTGGGAGGCTAAATTTAACTAATTTATGAGGCAATAAAGAAAAAAGACTCCGGGGAATGTGAAATGCGGAAGAACTTCATCGGTGTCGTTGATGGACGATGGAAAGCAGCAGCTCCCCCGGCGGCCAGAAAAAAGTTAAATAGCCTTGGTGTATTTGTGTGTTTTTTTTATAAACTTTATTTTCGGTTTCAATACATATATAAGAACAATAGAAAACACTGGAAAACACAAGGGTCAAGGAATAGGGGAGAGGGTGTGTGTGGGGAGGAGTATCTAGGAAAGGAGGGGGAGAGAAAGAAGGAAGAAGGGGGGAGATGAGGGTTGGGACGACGAGGGTGGGGGGGAATAGGGTAGGGGGGGAAAAGGACGGTTAAAATCAGACATACTAGGGATGTATGAGTTTACAAGTACTTCCAGGTTGAGCAGACAGATCAGTTTTCATTTAAACACATATTGTGACTGATAACATACCTATCAGATTCTATTCTAATACATTGCCAGGCTACCGCTTAAATTTATCTTCTAAAATTTATCTCTCTATGTCCAGGTACTCCAACACTTTTCCCCAATCGGTATGTTTCTTCTTCTCTTCATTATCTGATAGTCTCCGGGTCAAGAGGTCCATATTCATAACATCATATATCTTTAAAGTCCACTGTTCAATTGTAGGGATTTCTCGAGATTTCCAGTAACGGGCCAGTTGGATTCTGGCCGCTGTCGAGAGGTGGAAAAGGATCTTACTATCATTGCTGTCCATGTCAGATTTAGTTATTCCCAACAGAAAAAGCTCAGGTTTTAAAGGGAATTTCTTTTTTAATATCTTTTCACATTCTTTGTGAATTGCTCGCCAAAAAGTGTTCACCTTTTTACACCCCCACCACATGTGCCAGAAAGTTCCACTAGTTCTTTTACATTTCCAGCATCTGCTCCCCAACTTTCCTTTACTAATTCTGGCCAATTGTGTTGGAGTTAGGTACCATCTGAAAAATAATTTGTACCAGTTCTCCCTATAATCATTTGAATATACACATTTTATTTTTCTGGACCAGATTTCTTCCCATTCCGAGAGATGTATTGGGCGGCCCAGGTCTTTTGCCCATTTCACCATATTGTTTTTGACTAGCTCTTTTTCTGTTTCCCATTTTAATAACTGCTGATATAGTTTCCTTATATGTTTATTCTCAGATTGTATAATTCTGTCCCAGAATGATTCTTCCATTTCGAACCCTGTCTTTCTATCTAAGAAGAAGCACTCTTTAATCTGATGATATTGGAACCATGAAAGCGTTGGGTCATGGCTCCTTAGCTCCTCCTGGGTTTTAAGTATTGGGTTCCTCGTATTGCCTTTTAAGATTTCCTTATAAGTCAGCCACTTCTCTCTACCGGCCCCTCTAATTTGGCTAGCTTTGTTCGGAGAGAACCACCTCGGGACTTTGGTGTGGAATTTATCTTTATATTTTTCCCAGATTTGAATAAGGGGAGCTCTAACGAAGTGATCTTTAAAATTTCTTTCTTTCTTTGCTGATCCTCTCCATAGATATTTATGCCAGCCTTGCATTAAATCGTGGCCCTCAAGTGCTAGTAATTTTTCTTCCTTAAGGCTGTATTTGTGTGTTAAACGTGGTTTGTCAAACTGGCATTGAATGTTTGCCATATATGTGTTGACTGTAATCCGCCCTGAGTCCCCTGCGGGGTGAGAAGGGCGGAATATAAGAACTGCAAATAAATAAAATAAATAAATAACTGTCTGGATTTGTGCCCAGTACTATGAAGCATGAAGTTACTACATTTTTATGAAAATCACCTCTTTAATATAATTTAAAATATGTTAATAAATTCATTGTTAATAAAAAAGAACTGAGTAGTTAGCTGTTACTCAATAAATCTATTTTATTAGATGATGGCTAACCATTTCTCTTTTCTTTTTGTCCCCACCTATCCTCTCAGCCATCCTTTGAAGCAAGCTAAACCAAAAGACTGCAGATTAGTCACTATCATTTATTTAGCATCATGACTAAAAGGAAATCTGAATCCTCACTTCCTTGACACTGATCTGAAAGATGTACAATATGGTAAATCTTGGGCATTTGCAGGCCAGTCTGGCATATTTCAGGTTCATTGTTGTTGCCCCCCTCCTTTTCCATTCTCTCCTCTTTATTATCTTCTCCTTCATTGTTTTCCTCCTCCTCATCATTATCTCTTCCTCTTTTATTGCATTTATTTATATCCTGCTATCCCCCCAAGGTTGTGGCTCAAAACTAGACATAATGTAAAAAAGATATTCAATCAAGAACATACCAAAAATATTAAAATAAATTAATATTAAAATAGAATTAATATTCTACCTCACAACCTCTGAGGATGCCTGCCATAGATGAAGGCGAAAGTCAGGAGAGAATGCTTCCAGAACATGGCCATACAGCCCGAAAAACCTACAACAACCCAGTGATTCTGGCCATGAAAGCCTTCAACAATAAATTAATATAATATTCAGAGACATAGTAAAACTGGTTTATCACACTTGTCCCATGAAGCCCACATAGACAAAATAGGAGGTAGCATGGCATGAAAATGACTATGTGCATAAGTGGGACTCAAACAAAATCTATCTTGAACTGCCCAAAGCATTTTCTGTGTATGAACAGACCCCTCCCTCTATGTAAGGAACAGAAACTATAAGGAAGGCCCCACCCATTTTAAAAGTATGTGATATGACTTCACGCTAGGATCTCCAACAATTGTTTAATGAATTGTCATTTTATGAAATGGGTCACTATTGTTTTGTATTGTCTCTATTTAATTTTCTTCTAAATGCTATGTTTGCATCCTCAGACTTCATATCCCCCACCCCTATATACACATGATGTATACTTGAGATCAGGAAACCACTTCATTTGTGTGGTAAAATAGATCACAAAGAGCTAACAACATAATCAATGTATTAATCTTGGAGGTACTGCAAAACTCTGCACTGTTTTTCTTACAAACGAACACAACTAACAGGTGGTGGATATTTCAGCAAGGTATTGTGTATGCCAGTTAAATTATTATATTCAGAATGCATTCTCTTTTGTTTTCTGCTCATTCAAGCTTATTGTCTTTCAGTGTCTCGACAACAAATAAACCATCATTTTTCAATATATTATCTGATTTTCCAAATGGGTTGGATTATTTTATCTTTCTTCCAGAGCTTGGAATTTAATTTTTAAAAAGCAATACATTATTTAAAAGCTTACTTCCTAAATTATTGAGAAAGCAACTTATTGTGCTACTTGTGTTACTGGTTGTCTTCCTGTTACTTGTTGCTGTTTTTTAAATAAAATATTCAAGAGAATGGGATTAAATGTAAAAAAAAGTATGAAAATATAACATCAAAATGTCTCTTAAAAGTAAATTGTGAAAAAGCTAGAAAGTTAATTGTTGCAAAAAAAATTCATGCCAGCAGCAACTTGAGAAACTACAATTCGCTTCTGGTGAGAGAGAACTGGCCATCTGCAAGGATGTTGCTAAGGGGACACCTGGATGTTTTACCATCCTGTGGAAGGCTTCTCTCATGTCCCCGAATGAGAAGCTGGAGCTAACAGACAGGAATTCACCCCGCTCCCCGGATTCAAACTGTCAACTTTTTGGTCTGCAGTCCTGCTGAGATAAGGGTTTAACCCACTGCGCCACCGGGAGCTCCGTTGCAACAATAAAGTAACTATTAAGCCGCTCTGAGTCCCCCTCGGGGTAGAGAAGGGCGGGGCACAAATATGGTAAATAAATAAATAAATATTATTTCATAGTACACCACATTTGAAACATCTTAAAGCCTTATAAGACAATAAAATGTCAAGCTACAGTTGACTACATTTCTTGTAATGTGTTTCTTCCAAATGTTGATCTCTCTTTCATACTACATCCTTTTTCTAGGGGTTCAAATAATTCATTCTTAAGATTTGCATTTCCAGACAAAAAATAATAAAACAAAACAAAACAAAACAAAAAACAGATTTTATCACAACACATATGTTAATATATCACACTTCCCAAAGTGCTAACTATGCAATCCTTTTTGCTTGGCATACAAACATAACTTTCTTAGGCTTCTTTAGAGCTACCTTTCTAGATTTGAATAAAAGTGAATTATGCTGGGGTTGTTGCTTTTTTAATCCAAAGCCGCACAAATCAAGACTTTCTTCAGCTTTCAATCTTAAACTAGCCTTAAAAACCATAATATTTTTTCTCCCTGCTTTATATCCTTCTGGAAGCCAGCCAAGCAATACTTTCCTTCTTCTCTGCTCAGCAAAACCATTATGTTGATTGAACATCCGCCAACATGTACATGACCAACCTTGCCTAAAATCTAACTCGGGAGGGAACAAAATTGCATTTGTGATACCATAGATAAGATTGTGTAAGGGCTTTCATATTGAAGTTGCTGTTTTTGGAGATTACTCCAGGCTGCTTTCCAGATGCAAGGTATCCTAAATATAAGACAAAATGCCCATCCACCCTTAGAAATTTGAGGAAGATATCATTAACGCAAACCTTTTGGAAGAAAACAATTCTATATCTCACCTTCTACTTTCAAGTATTATAAGGGGGAATAGAGATCCCAGATGATAGTATCTATCATTTTGAAGTCTGGTTGCATCAACAAAGGTAGGCCCCCATCAGTGTAAGAATATGTGAGTATATGCATCTACACTATAGAGCTAATGTAGTTTGACACCAGTTTAACTTCTATGGCTCAGTGCTATGAAATCCCTGGTAAGGCACCAGCACTCTTCAGCTGAGAAAGCTAAAGATTTTGTGAAACTATAACTCCCATGCTTCCATAGTATTGAGCCATGACAGTTAAAATTTATTTATTTAGTACATTTCTATACCACCCCTCTCAGCCTGCCGGCGACTCGAGGCGGTTTACAAGGCAAGAATTCACTGCCACGAAGCACACAATTACAATATACAATATAAAAACATCAGCAACAATAAAATCAAACATTATAATGAAACATACTTCAATCGATAATCATTAAAACAATGTCCAGTTCCGCCATATAGTTATTCCATTATTATATCTGTTATTCCATATTTTCAAATGCCCGCTCAAATAGCCATGTCTTAAGATTCTTCCGGAATGATAGGAGCAAGGAAGCCGATCCAATCTCCCTAGGAAGGGTGTTCCATAGCCGAGGGGTCACCACTGAGAAGGCCCCGTCTCTCATTCCCACCAACCATACTTGTGATGATGGTGGGACCGAGAGCGGGGCCTCTCCAGATGATCTTAAAGTCCTTGCAGGTTCATAAGGGGAGATTCGTTCGGACAGGTAAGTTGGGCCAGAACCGTTTATAATGGTATCAAACTGCATTAATTCTACAGTGTAGATGCACCCTATGAAGTACTCATCAAAATAAATTAAGCTGTAAGGACCATGTTTAAAAAAATATTCTTTGGAATAGTGCATGACTATCCCATTTTTTCAGCATTGCATTTTAAAAGGATGACAATTCTGAACTGTTCAATTTTCTCAGCAGCAATATCCATTTCCAGATAAAACGCCCTAAGTCCAACAGTGATCTCTATTATTCAAGATAGATCTGACTCATCTCTAAACACTTCACACTGCACATTCATTTCTGGACACATTTTGGACTGTGTAGTTCAATTCCTATGATGGATTCAGTGGTTCAGTGAGCCAAGTAAAAATATAGCTTCACTGAAAGTAATAAAAAAGGCTGTCATACATCCAAATTCCTCCCTGTAAAAGGGAGTGGGAAGGATAAAGGATGCCCTGGAGAATCAACTTTCCTAGCACTAGTTAAGTTACCATAAATAGTGCCCAAATGATTTAGAGAAGCGACACAGATTTGAACTTAGAACTGTGTTCTCTGGGATATAGAGTTTGAAAGACCCCAGTCCTTTTAGATGAAGTACAAAAGAAAATGATTGTGCTGAGGTTAGCACCCTACCTCCATTCCCATCCACCTTTACACACATAAAGTAGCTATTCAAGGACAGAGTTGAACCACCCACCCTGCATTGCAACTAACGACTGTAGGACTGAACCATGTTTTTTCCCCCTTTGATGACACTATAACATTTACTGTGAGAACTAATCTTTATTCACACTGAACATTTTATGAAGTCACTGTACTTTGAACTCTTTAAAAACTCATGTTCCCCAATAAACTGTTCCTCTTGTCTTCATCAAGAAACAACTGGACTGCTTGTTATTTAGGTGGGGTGGGGTGGTGTGCCCCTTTGAACAAAGGTTAGTTATCCCCCCATTTTAACTCAGTGTATCCTCCCCACCCCCGCCCGACAATCTGTTTATGCACCGGGTGATATGTAGGTCTAATATTTAATATCCACTAAAAAGTAACATGCTAACAAAGCAACAGGTAATGCGCTACTTTCTTTATAACATAATGGGAACACATTCGCTTTTTCAAATAAGACTCCAATGACATTTTCTTCCATAGTTCACTACCAACTCCACCTCACTGAATGTCGATCGTGTGTGTAAATATAGAACACCATAACATCACGATACCTAGAAATTCTGCAGTGAACCAAGTCTTTAAAATCTTTTCTGAGGGTCTGGTTCTGGGTTTTCCCACCATTTGAAGTAAGGTGGATGACTATCAGCAATAGTGCCTTCTTGGTGGTGACATCTCCTTTGTGCAACAGTCCTATTTTGTTGACTTGTAGATACTATTAAATATGTTGCTATTTGAGCTTATAGTGACCTTTATTGTAAGTGATTGATGGTTTCTGTTTTAATCTTTGAGCTCTGATCTATTGTACAGGCAGTCCCCATATTATGAACAAGATAGGCTCTCTAGGTTTGTTCTTAAGTTGAATTTGTATGTAAGTCGTAAAAGGAACATTTTTAAAGTATAACTACACCCATATAAGCTTTGGATAGCATAGAGAAGGGCTAACACCCCTGTGATGTTTGTTTTCAGTCTGTGCCCGTTTCACCTCATTTTCTCTCCCGGTGACAACTGGATTTTGAAAAATTTGGCTTGTTGTGGGAACAAGGATTGCTGAGAAAGCTTCAATTGAGACAATGTTTTCCCCATGATAACTATTTCAGGCGTGAATTTCCCTTCCTAGAGGTAGATTTCTCTCACTTCCTGTTGTCTCACCTCCATTCTTAACAATGAGTCATTAGTAGTCAAATGTTTGTAACTCGGGGACTGCCTATACTATTTTAGTAAACATACATCTTTAAATGAAAAGACATTGCAAGTATGGGTAGATGTCAATTACCTTCAAAAACAAAAGATAAGTACCCCAGAATGCATGTATGTTCATGGTGTAACGTAAGAAAAGAGCACCATTACAACTAAAATGATAAGACTATATGTTAAAGAGTGTGTTGAATAATATGTAATTGGTATAAACAAATGTTTAACAAATGTAATAACTATGATAAAAAAATAAAAATACTTAAAAACAACAACAACTAAAATGATTTTGGAGAGGGACATCTAAATACTGCCAATTTGTATGGGTGCACACTACTATATAATCCAGTTCGAAGCAGATAATCTGGATTTTATATGACAGTGAAGAAGGGGTCTTAATTTTTTTAATACAAGGTTTCTTTTTTGTTCTTGGTCCAAGAGAATAAGCCCTGAGTTTACTATCTAGCCATTTGAATGAAACTTGACCAGCACAACTGTAAAAGGCATTAAATGCAGATCTGCACGACCTGTGGCCCTCCCAAGTGTCTAGGGCTCAAATTCCCAGAAGTCCTAGACAGCTTGTTCAAAGGTCAGGAATTCTGGGAGATGAAATCCAAAATACCTGGAGGGCCACAAACTGTGCAGGCTGGATTTAGTGCAAAGCAAGAAATACATCTCATCATTAATAATCTCCATTCAATCGAGGAGCATTGATCTTTCCATCCATCTATCTTGATTGGGTCAGACAGCAAGGTGACACAAGTTTTCGTTATACAGAATGTAATATACAAGGGGAGTGAATAATTAAAATCCAGCTAGATCTTAAGGGAAATGTGTGTTTCTATCAATTAACGTCTTTCCTCCAAAATTAGCAAGTGCCTCGCCAATCGGAATTGTAAATTTTAAGCCCATGTTTATGCCCCAGTGCCCAATGGGGAGAGTGATCTCTGCCTGCATTGATAACCCTCCCAACCATTCTAACTTGATATCAAAAACATTATATTGACAAAAGGTAAGCCATTAATATTCCCTTTCTTCTTTCTTTTAACAGCTTTGCCTGACAAAGAAGCCAGTGGAGCCTTGAAAGCTAGCATGAGGTATTCTGTGCACTTGGGATGTTGCTGGTCAAGAACAAAAACCATTTTCCTTCTTCAGGAAACCACATCTTTTAAATACATGTGCAGCTGGCCTTCCTCATTTGCGGGCTTAACTTTTGTGGGTTTTACTATTTATGGATTAATTTAATTAATATGCTCTCTCTAGAAATCTCTAGATCCTCCAGCATGATTGATGGTCAATGCCTGTTGAAAGCTGACAAGAGTTACACTGCAGAACTCAGAGATTCCTAAAGAAAAACACTTCTCTGGGCATTTGGAAGTCCTTCAGCATGATTTTATGATCAACTTTCAGTGAAAGGTGACCAGAGTGTTGCACTGGAGGACACAGGAGTCCTAGAGAAATGTTCTTTGAGGTTAAAAAACATTTTTTTAATTCAGTTTCTCCACTTTTTGCAGATGTCCTGCACGACAGAGAAAGTGCTAAGCCTACAGTCGCTTGATCCCTAGACCTAAAATGAAAGTTTTTACCAAGTAGTACTTAAAGTTTAAGTATAATGAAAAAATACCATTATTACTATTTTACTACACTCCAGCAATACTACCACTCACTGTATGTTGTACTCTGCCTTCCATTTATTTTACTGCATGCTACAGTATGAAAAGCAGAGGAGTATCCCGTTGTTTCACTTCACTCCCCAAATAGCCGCATCTGGGTTGACACTGGAGCTCTGCAATTACAAAGACCAGACAAACAGTGAACCAGAAGAACCATTATGGTTGTAATTATTTAATATATAGAATCCATTTTAAAATGGATTTTACTTGATCCCTGGCTAAATCAGGAGTGGACAATTCTAAAGGACCCGGGGAACAATTTTTCATCTCCTCCTGCACCCTGCACCACACCAAAATACAGTTTTACTTCCCAAAAGGCAATTGGAAGAGGTGCCACATAATTTCCTGTTGGCTTTTGGAAGAGGAAATGGAAGAAAATGTAAGTATTGAGAATGAGGGGGTTCAAGTGGTTGGAGAAGGCATTTTGTGCCTTTTAGGAAAAAAAAACGGGCAAAAATAAATATGGTATGTTTGGGGACTTTGAAAGTCACCAAAGTTAGATTAGGGCCTGCATGAAGCCTGTGGACTATACCTTCTTCACCTCTGATCTAAATGGAGGCATCAACAAACCTCTGCTAACATTGAAATAAGACTACATAGAACATTCAACAAGAGTAATCTCTTTCAACTATGGTTGTGGAAATAATTATTAACACATTCAAATATAACATATTAACTTTCAGGTATTTTCAGGGGAAGACATGTATAGCACTTCTGTAAATTCAGTAGATACATATAGAGGTAATATTGATATTGGCAGTGCTAGACATCTTGGGGAACAGTAAGGTTCATTGGTGAAACTTTTTCTAGCCTAGTCCTTTAAAAATGAAAACATACCATATGCCTTGGGATTGCAAGCATGCCTACAGATTTATCATGCACTGCACTGATGAAATCTGCAAGTGACGGAAACTATTCAAAAAGTAGGTATGCATGTGATGCAACTGGGAATTGAACACTAATGTCACCTATTTCAAAGACTGTTTTCTATACTGGTTCCATCTGTAGATGATTGTCCAAATCTCTCCAGTAAAGACAATAGCCAAAGACTTGTAGGCAAAGTAGAATTATAGTTTCACTGCATCACTGTTACTCAAATTTTTAATCTTACAAAACTACATAACACTGGAACACTGAGAAACATTTTAAATGATTGAACGCCTTTGCTAGGTATTTCACTAAGTCTGCATTAATACCAGAAAGAGGAAACACACAACTGCAGGCCAATGGGCCACACCTAACTGGCTTACAACTCTTTCTATGGAACTCCAGCCCCTAAATATTGTTGGTAAAAATGTCTTTTTTTCCAATTCTGTAAGTCTCTAGGAAGAGAAATTCTCCAATAATGTAGTTTGAAGCACTCGATCTGCGGTGGCCACAAAACACACACCATCATTGTGTGCTGCAGCATGCATTAGAGACACAATTCATTTTTAAAGTCTCAAGAAAGTCTGAGTTCAGTCAAAAAATGCTGCAGCAGATGTCACTGTGTCCCAGATAGAGGGCGAAATCGATTCCACAAAATGTGGAGTGCATTGTAGATACATTTCTCTGCTGACACACACTAAATAAATGGTTTCTGCCGAAAAAGCCCCAAGGGCATGGCTGGGCAGCATGGGGCTAATGGGCCCCCAAGGAAGGGTAATTGATTACCTCCGCTGCTGTCACTTACCCCTTTTTTCCTACCTATGTGCCTCTGGTGCACAAATGCACATCTCTCCCAGAATTGAAAAACAGAACAAAACTGCAAAGCAGTACAAGGTCAGGTAGCATGTTCCTTCACAACCACAAGTTATGATCACATGTGCTGCATTTAAATCATAGGTGCGAATGAAGCCTACAGTATGGCCCCGGGAGATAACTTTGCCCACTCTTGTAAGTGTCTAAATGCTCATGTGTGCAAAAGGAAAACTCTGTGCATAAATGTGAACATTAAGACAAACTTCTATCAATTCCACTGAATGACTTATAACTCATTAGTTATACTTGTGGAATCACTATTTTACCAATAGCTCCTGTTTGCCTCTGAAACTTTGATACATATTCTTATGTTCATATCAGGGCTGCCAGAGTACAAATTGAAGAAGGAACCAAAACATTTAATGACTGCATTAAAGAAGGGTTGCTCTCTCCCCGATTATATAACAATTTTCTCTTTGAAATAACAAAGATACAGGAGACCTGACTAGTATTCGGCCTGGCAACACTTATCACACACAGGTATTTGGTCATAAAATATTCTGCAGCACAATACTCAAACGGAGGACAAAGTAGCAACAACATTTTGCTATTATACCTCATCCCAAGGGTTGCTCCTCTTAATCACTCCTCTAATGCAGAGTTGTTGAGGACTGGGTGAGTTTGCGATCTCTCATTCATAGTGTCACCGTAAGTCAAAATTGACTTGAAGGCGGTTAGCAACAACAACCACAACATGTATGTGTGTGTACAGGATGGCCCCTGTATCTATAGGATTTGTATCGATAGTTTCACTTATCCATATCAAACAAAAGTCTTTTCTATAATTTTTCTAGGTCCTCAAGCAGAACTCTTTATTTCAATAGGGTTCAATATTATCTATGGTTACACATATCCGCATGAAGTCTAGGAACATATTCTCCATGGATACAGGGGAAGTACTGTACTCTTTATAGACCCCTTTTCTAAAGACCAGCTTCAAAAGAAAGTGAATTTTAAACAAAAGAGATCAAGTTACTTGTTTAAATGTACTTTGTTAATGGCAGCAACATCTCCATGCCCTCAAATACATTTCATTACGCCATCTGTTATCAGAGCTGTAAGATTGTGTTGTCTTGCTGACAATTGATTTTACAAAGAGTTATTTTTAAAGACTTTGCCACAAAGCAAAATCTTTTGAGTCTATTTACAAGTCACAACATCTTCATAATGCAAAATTCATTATAAAATTTGTAGACAAATACTATTACTGTACATACACTACATTAAGAACACATCAAGCATGAATAACTATTGATACATATAGCATTCAATAAGAAGAGATGAAGCGAGCTGAAGATGTAGTATACTAAAATGAAAATGTAGAGTAGCTAAATTACACTACATTAAATGACCCCGTGGTTTATTCTGTAATACGTCATAGTACGTTAAAAGAAGCCATATTACAAAACATTTATCAAACGTGTTATTAGGAAGTTCTCCAGCATCACACTCTGTAAATATGTTATGCAAGCATAGAAGGATTCGAGCCAAATGTTGATATTAGTAGGACCAAAAGGTCAAAAGCTCACTCTCGGTGAAGCTGCTTTCCTTTTCTACTGCTCTGTGACAATATTTTGAAGCAACAGCTGCCTAATCATCAAGCATTGGAAAGTTACATCTGGAAACACAGTACCTGAAGTCCACAAATTATTGGGGAAAGACTGGAAAAAATTACTTTTTATTGTTAGGATGAAACTCAGAATACATTGTATAGAAAAGATATTAACATTCATATGCCATTTATTGTCTTTCAGATTCCTTTTGTACATACAAAAACATTTGCAAGAAGTGTTAAGAAATCACAGGCACTTACAATATTTTGGTCTTAATGTAACATCTTACAACATTAATTAAACATTAAAAAAATGAATAAAATGCCCAGGGTTATCTCTTAATCCTGCACAAAGGTCCAATATAAAGATCATTCTTGGATTTATGAAAAAGCATTGAAGAATGTCTATGTGAATGACTGGGTATAGGCCTCTTATTTTTCTTCACTGAAACATACTTCTCTTCCTTAGGAGGAGGCACATGGATTGGTTTCCAAGGTATGGGGTTGCAAAAAGATGGAGCTGGATAGACACTTCCATCTGGGAATCCTGAAACGTGTCAGAAACCATACAAAATTAAAAACTTTTAATACCTGGATTAATAATAGTTGTTAGTATTAACATTCCTTTCTTGTAATTTGAAAAGTTGAGGAACTTTGTAACAATGGAATATTATACCCAATACTACAGTTTTGTTTTGTTTTTTAAAAAAACTGTGACCATACAAGACTACAATCATTCTTCCAACCATGGTCCACAAACTGCCTAATTTCCTTTCCTGCATTATCAATCAAGCTTGACTTTCACTGTTCACAGTGCTTACAGTAAACATATCCTGTATGTACTCACTGCCCACATATACTGATGGCCTCTGTTTTCCCTGACAGATGTAGAACTGAAATGTCATCTCACAATATGATAAACAAAGGTATTGCACATTGTAACAACAAACGGAAAAAAATGCAATTTTCGAGGAGGGGGAGATAAATGTATTGCTGAAGTCCTGGTTTTGACTTGCCTCCTCTAACATATTCCCTGTAATACTCAAATTAACTCTTTGTATTGTTCAGTATGGTTGAACTAGAGCCAGGTATGTACTAGATGGGTTAGTCCAGAACCTCAAGTTTTTGCCATATTAATAGCTTCATCTGGAATGGCCTCCAGGATTCAGTGAAAACCTTTTAGAACAGTTAGAAGTACAAATATTTTATTTGGATGGCACTCTAATTCGCTATGTAGATGTACTGTCAGATATCATGTAGTATCTACTTATACGGTACACCTTCCACTTTTAGAGGGCTAAGTGGGAGCAGCCCTCCTGTGAAAATGGGAAAATAGTGAATAAAAAATATCACTACATCCTCCAATATGACTCTATGGTCAGCTTCCAGCAGACATGGACCACAGAGTTGCACTGGAGGAGCTAGAAATGCCTAGACTACATTAATCAAATACACAAAATGTGATGGATAGAGCTAAAAACAGAGCTATATGAAAGTTACCTAGTTTTCCTCCCCGGCAGCTCAGCAGTGTAATTACAAAACCCTGTATCCGGAAATGATAGTTCATGCAAAGATATCATCCTTTATGCTTAAACTTCTTGGAGTATCATGATTATTCTTTCAATTAAGTGGGATGAGGCATGGAAACTGGTGTCAAGGCATTTTGTGTTTGCGAGGTTCTTGCCTGATTTGAAGTAAGCCCTCCATTCCCTAACAGCTTCTAAGATCATATCCAGCAGGATTTCCCAACTCTATGGAGAAAAAAAAACCTTTTTTTTTTGTTAGCACTGGGTAAATGGGGCAAGGAAAGAAGTCCGTTCTGAAGTTTTTCCACACTTATAGTTTTCAGCATCCAACCAATATTATTGGAATAGCTAAGTGAAATGGCAAGTTGAAAGCTAGTTTATTTTCATTATGGCTTAATTTTTAACTACATTTCCCCAAAAGGAGAAGCATTCCTTATGGGCTATATCTAAACTATGAAAGCAAGAATGTGATCCTTTGCCATGACAATCCTCTTCATCTGAAAAGAAATTTCAACACACATTTTATTGAGGCGGTCAAAACAAAGTTTGGAATATTTTCCATTGTGTGAATAAAACTGGAGGGGAATATTTTTAATGTATCATTTAGAAAGTGATGACAGCTGTCAGCAAGTGACTATGTCTCAACACAAGGCATGAAAGAAATATGCGTCACAATTTGCAATCAGAGTAATACAGAAGTGCCACTGGTGTTTGTGTTTCCCAAGAGCAACAACTCTGTCCAAATCTTTGTGTTAACATATCTATAACAGCAACGTATTTGGCAAATGAGAAAAAATGAAAAGGGAATGCAGTTTAACTGAGTATATTTATAGAAATTATAGGCTTTTTAAAGGGAAACAAGGCAGTCACACTCCTCTGAATGTTTCTTTCCCTGTAACTTTTGCTAGAAATAGCCCTGATTAATAATAATAATAATAATAATAATAATTATTATTATTATTATTATTATTATTATTATAAAAATAGAGTAAGGACAGAAATAATGAATCACATATGTAGTGCCATGTCCTGAAGAGCAATTGATTTCAACATGACTTAAGGCCTATATAGTTTAATTTTGGTCACAGTCAGTCAGAACTGACTCCTACATTGCTCAAAATTTAGCTTTAGACTAAACTAAATAAAAGGATGATTTTATTAACTGCTGAAATCAAAGAAAGAAAAATAAAAACACAAGCATAGAAGACACTGAACCTAGGAGAATGATTTTACATTGAGCTAATTAGTTTTCCGTAGCTCAATGCTAAATTATTTTACAATTTACCAAATACATATACTTTAATCCATTTTGTAGTCCCGAATACAGCTGGCTCAATGGTAAATGGGAACTTGATGTTGATTTTTAATAAGTTCCATTGATTCAACTGTCCCACTGATTCAATTACAGTCTGTATTAACAACTAGATTTAGACTACACTCCTCAATGTGGGGCAATATCTGCCTTTTCTGGTATGTTTTTTTTTATCAACTTTAAAAAAATTAAAGTTTTTTTTAACTGTATAATACATAGAAACATACCATCTTTGAAATTAACATTCAAAATACCAGTATTTTCCCCATTCTCACCACCACCACAACCCCCCCCCCCCAGTAATTGTTCAATAATGAGAATATATTTATCTTTCCCCTTTATTCTGTACATTTTGCTTCCCATGTCCTTCTGCTTTGACCCGTCATATAGTAACTTTTCCTTTCGCTAATATAATCTTGGAGAAGGTAATTGGCTAGATATTTATACCAAGTTTTTATATCCCATTTCTTGTGGTCCTTCCAGCTTAGGGCCACTGAGGCTTTGATTGCCTCTATCATGTGATTTATTATTTCCTCACTTACTTTATATTCCCCTTTACTTTCCAATTTCTGGGTGAAAAAATGGGTCTTGTTCCATTCTATATTTATCCCTAATAGCTCCTCCATTTCCTTCCTGATTATTTCTTGGAACTTTTGGATTTTCTTTCGCATTCCCACCACATTTTTTTTTAGTTTTTAGGTGTTTTTTTCATCAACTATAAACAAAAGTTGCTAACACTTGAACACTTTTGAACAAAAAACTTTGAAAATAAACAGATATCAGAAAATAGATACTACTATGCAAGTTATGGAGGCATTATGTCTACTATAGATACAAACCAGGAAGTTTCCCATTTTCGTCAACACAAACAGCTGATTCTGGACGGGCCTTCTGTTTCGTGTTTTGCAGCCATTCTTTGAACATCTTTTCTGATTTTTGTTTTTTCTCCTGCAATTCAGCTTCTAGCTGCTTTTCTTTCTCCTACAAAAGAACAAAAGCCAAACATTTGAGTAAATATTCTTACGAAATAGATCTGAATCTGGAAAGAACCTCGAAGCAAAATAAAATGAATGCTAAAAGTATATTCATTTTGATCTGACATTTTTGTTAAAAAATGTTTGGGTTGTGACAAGACATGGATTCCAAATTAAAAATGCTAGCCAAGGTCCTGCTTCATCAGATTTAACTTTGACAGAGCCTTTCCATTTTAGCTATGTAAAATGAAGCTACCCCCCCCCTTCCAATGCACATCTTTTCAGCCTGGAACTGCCCCATCTGAAAAGTTTCTAAAGTGCTGCAGATTAGGGTGCTGGGAAATGATTCTTAAAGTGCTCTCCTTGTTGTGGAGTGTGTTGAGAATCCACAAAACAATTGTACATAGATGCCATTTTCCAGCACCAAACCCTTCAGATTTGGTGCTGCCATACTAAGAAGCTGGGTTTTACCAATCGCACTGGGTTGTTAGTGACATGAATTTCCATTGCTTACAAGACCATAAATCTAGTTTACAATCTCAAAACAACTGAACAGAATGCCAACCACTGTTTTTGAGAATGCTTATCTCCTTATTTTGTAAGAGCTACAGTTTATTGACCACAGAGAAAAACAAACGATTTTTAGAAACTGTAAGCATTTTTTAAAATCTACACATTATGAAATAGGTGTGCAAGCTATTCAATATAGATATTATATTTCCCTCAATCAGCCTTATTTTATGAATATCCCTATTTGAGAAAGAAATGTTGGGTCTTCCACACACAGCATACATGTTCACCCCACTGATGCATTCAAAGGCAACAGTCCACATCACAGTGTTACACAATCAGAAGCAGAGACCACACACTGTGTCACTGGTGTCTGAAAGATTCAATAATAAAACTAAAAAAATAAAGCCAAAAAATAAGCCAAGCCACGTGGTAAAAAGACTCAATGATCACAAGTCAAGCTGAACAGCAAAAAAAACTCAAGGCAGGTCACGAAAAAGCTGATGAATTACATCCCAAAATGGATGCTAAAGTCCCCTATTATTATTATTATTATTAGAAATGACAACATGGGATAAGATATACCTTCTCGTCCTTCTTCTTCTGAACCTCTTCTGTGTTCTTTTTCTTCAGCCATTCCAGATACACTTCTCTTGCTTTTTCCCTTGACTGTGCTTTCTTAAGTTCTTTGGCTGCTTTTTCTGCCATCTCTTTGCTGAGCTTACGTTCCCTTTCCCTCTTTTCCTATAGAGGATATTGAGTATTTTAGAGAAAACAGATGTACAAACTAGAAATATAGTAAGAATAAGAAGAGGGGAGGGGAAGAGGAAGAAGATGATACAATAACCAATGACAGAAGCTACAGTTTGGCTACAATTAATAGCTGGTGTGCTTGAGCGCATATTAAAAAGACCAAAACTCTTTGAGGGTTGAATCAGCACATTAGTCTTTGATGTACACAAAGTGAATAGAATTGACTCAAATGGACCTTTATGAAGAACTTCTAGCTTGAGCAGTGTTATAGAGCTGTCTCTTCTAAATCTATGATTCCGTGTTTCTATTTTGTCTTTCCCGACTACCATCTGCCACAATATGATTGACCCAGCTCTCATGTCTCTTGTCAACAATGATTCACAAGACATTAGCACTGATAGTATGCATGTCTGTTTTGTTAAATAAGCATTTGCCAATTAGTAGCTTGACTGCAATCATATCTGAAAGCTGAGAACTGCTGCTGCTGCTCAGGGATTCAGCATATCTTGTTCCTGTCCTGTGGCTCTTCCCCTTGACGCCTGTATGCTGGGATTGATTTGCCTATGTTCTGAACTGCCTGGTGCTTCCTCTCAAGGTGCAGGGGGAAGCTATGAAGGCACATGCCTTCAAGTTACCTGTTGATTTATACCAATCCCATGAATTTCATAGCTTTCGTAGACAAGGATTAGAGGTGGTTTTGCCAGTTCTTTCCTCTGAAATATAGTCTACAGCTTTGGCACCCTCCCTTTCAAGTAATAACTATGGCTGGCCCTGGAAAGCTTCCAAGATCAGACAGGATCTGGTGCTATAGGATAATAATTATGCTACTAGTGCTGTAATGCCTTAATAATTTACCCGTGCCCATCTGCTACCTTTCAGTGAAAGACAGGAGGTTATCTTGAGTTAGGTCTCCACTTCTAAAGGGTCTCAGACAATGTTTTGACTCAGACTGCCTGCCTTTTATCTTGGGGGATTGTTATCTCCTGTCTGCCTCTGTTCAGGCACAGAGTACTTTTGCTGGCACTGGAAGCAGGCTTGCTCTCATTTCTACTCCCAACGCTTTATATTTACTATCATTGAAATGACTGGCCTTTATATCTCTTACTAGGAATGAAGGAAAAGCGGTCTACTTCTACTGCCAATAAGTGCACCACCTTCAAATTAGTTAAATCTTGATACCATCTGCAATTTTAGCCTATTATAACTATCATATCTTCTCATTAATTTAGTTTAGTAATGATAAATTATTAAATTATCAGAACAGAACACCATGATAACCATGCACTTTGAAAACATGCAAATGTGAGTAGATCAATAGGTACTGCTCCAGCGAGAAGGTAATGGTACTTCATGCAGTCATGCTGGCCACATGATCTTGGAGGTGTCTACAGGCAACGCCTGTAGCATGTCACTAAGGCTTTACATATTCAGTGTCTGAAAATGTGGCATATACATTAAATATGCTGTTGTGTAGCTTTAAGTTATTTCCAACTTATTTACCCTAAAGAAATCTAGGCATGTCTGAGGGGATTTTTAAAAGACTGGTGAGTCAAGGAAAGTTCAATGTACCAATGTTAGAAGTTATTTAGGATTAGGAGTTAGAGATTTTAGTAGTTAGACAAAGTTAGAATTAGGATCTGAGTGGGAAATGTAAGAGCTATTACCAGTGAATAATATGCAAATTTCAATAAGTAATGTCCAATGTTATGCTCAGTTTCTGTTTCATAAATATTTTTTCTATTATACACATGCGCCTCTGAGAATGCCACATAAGGAATATTGAGAAGCTTGAGTTCAGACACATGTCTGTGGTGGGAACAATTAATCAATGGTTCTTCTGGGTTTTTTCGGGCTATAGAGGCATGTTCTAGAGGCATTTCTCCTGACGTTTCGCCTGCATCTATGGCAAGCATCCTCAGAGGTAGTGAGTAATCAATGGTTTTGGTGTCCACTGGAGAGATTACATGCATATGTGTTTCATAGGAACCATAAGGGTATCTAGAAAGTCCCCACATAGCGAGCAAATGTGGAACAAAAAATTAAAAAATACATACGCAACGGATCTAAAAGAGAATTGGATAAAAATGTTCCACAGATGGTATACCACACCAAAACAATTAGCTAAAATGTATAAAACAGTCTCTGATAAATGTTGGAAATGTTCAGATCAAGTTGGCTCCTTTTACCATATGTGGTGGACATGTAAAGAAACAGTAAAGTTCTGGACGAAAATTCATGAAGAAACACAAAAGATTTTAAAAAGGATCTTTATAAAAAAAACCCGGAGTATTATCTGTTAGGATTTACAGATTTAGATTTTCAATTGACGGAACAAGAAGATAAACTTTTTACTTATATTACGACCGTCGCTAGAATTGTTTTTGCTAGAGAATGGAAACAAGATTCAGTCCCATCCATACAGGAGTGGGTGGAGAAAATTAGAGAAATAAAGGATATGGACGAATTGACTTTTTTTGTTGAAGAAAAACACAGGTAAGATAATGAGAAGAACGAATTGGGACAATCTTCAAGACTATCTGGACAACGTGAGAAAATAAAAAACAAGAGAGACAATTTTACTATCTTTTTTCTCTTTTTAGTAAGGAAAATATTTTTGAGTAATAAGAAAATAATAACCAAGAAGATGGAATGGAAGTCACCTCTTTTGTGTGTGTGTGTGTGTGTGTGTGTGTGTGTTTTGTGTTTTTGCCTTTTTCCCCATTTTGCTTTTTGTGTGAGTATTTTTGTAGAATGTGTTTTATCTTTATCTCTTCTTTTTTCCCCTCACTATTCTATAATTTTATTGTTCTCACTCTTTCGTTGTATTCTTTATAAAATCTAATAAAATTCTTTAAAAGAAAGAAAGAAAGAAAGAAAGAAAGAAAGTCCACACATAGCTGCACGTCTCTGGATTTTTCTTTTTCTGGGAGTGTGATTCTGCTGTATTTTAAGAGGTCCAGCTCTGCAGGCACCTTGTTTTCAAAGAAAAATGCAGGGTCGCTTTTATTTTTTGACACTGCCAAAACTGGAGGCCCAATGGGAATTTTGGTAGCAATCCAAGCAGTCAGGTACATGTGGCCTATGTATTTTATCTCATTTTGACTTTGATACTACCAAGCAAGGGAACTAAACTCTTAATTAAGCAAAAGTATTTCTATTATTCTTTACATTATTAAAAAAAGTATCTGAACTGGTAAGAAAAGAACTAAGACTAATCCAGGAGTAGGTCCTAGTGAATATTGGCAATAGCAACATTCTTCAAGTCTCCACTAGTTATTTGTTATGTATATAATTCAGATTGCTTACTATATTGTACATGTGTGTATTAGTATTCAGTTTCCCTTAATTCTATGTTGTGGTGATCTGGGACTGTGATCTGGGACTGTTCAGACTCTAACTCCATTTTAAACGTCAGAGACTCCATTAGACTCTCAGACTGGAGAGGTGCTTTAGACTTTGAACTGTTGATTATCAGAAAGATGCCCTGTGTTATCTGCACAGAGAAACTACTTCAAATCTATCAGTAACTGGATTGATAAGAAATTTGCCTGTATGCTGAATACATGAAGTGTGTAAGTAAACCAACTGTGTTTCTGGGTCGTTGTAGGTTTTTTCGGGCTATATGACCATGGTCTAGAGGCATTATCTCCTGATGTTTCGCCTGCATCTATGGCAAGCATCCTCAGAGGTAGTGACCTCTGAGGATGCTTGCCATAGATGCAGGCGAAACGTCAGGAGAGAATGCCTCTAGACCATGGCCATATAGTCTGAAAAAACCTACAACAACCCAGTGATTCCGGCCATGAAAGCCTTCGACAATACAACTGTGTTTCTTTTAATGAAGACTGCTCATTTTTGGTCCCTTGAGAGCATGATTAAAACCAAGATGTTTTAAGGGACAGTAGATGTTTCTGGGCAACTTAAATAACAATTCTCAAATCTGCTATTTGTGCATTGGCAATTCTTCATTCCTAACAGTCCAGTGAGATATCTAAGTATATCAGTTTAAGAGCTGAGAAACCTAATTGCCTTGCATGAATACTAGTGGATATTTAACACTGAAGAGAAGAATACTAGTGGATATTTACCACTTGACACAAGCAAGTTTTTAACTCTTCTCAGGAAGATCGTATTTTACAAAAGGTTATGTTTTCGAACAAGGTCATGCCTTTCCAAGGGTTATGATTATTCCAAATAGTGTGAATGCCAATTAATCTCCAAAAGGATCACACTTTCAAAAGCTTTTGGAGATTCCTGGTTTTTGGAGATTCCTGGTTATGAATAGCCATTTTCTAAAAGTGAATACAGCTGAATGTATTTGTAAGTAGACATAAACAGGATTGGTCTAATAAGTCTGTTCAATCATAAATTGGTGTTAATTACTGAGAAAAAGAGCCAGAACATTTCCTAGAAGGACGATGTAAGTGATTGTAGGAAAAAAATCTTATCCATGTTCTCCCCATGTAAGAGAGTTAACATGATGAAGCACTTTTGAGTGTTGGATTAAGATCCTCAAGAAATGGAAACCCAATTGGTGACCTTGGGCAAGTAATACTCTGCTAAGTCTCAGAAAAAGGCAATGGTAAATCTCCTTTGAATAAATCTTGCCAAGAAAACTCCACAGTAGGATTGCCCTAGGGCCACCATAGTCCTGAAGTGACTTAAAGGCACACAACAACAAACTATGTAAGAGAATCATTTCTGGTGAAGTAGGAAAAATAATTTCATTAGAATAAAAACCCAATTTCATAGGCTGATAAATAATCCTATTAACAACCCAGATTAACTACTATAAAGTAGAAACAATTCAATATGTCAAACACATGTTAAATGAAACATAGAACATAAATTAATCACCCGTTTCACCTCTTCATTCTTTCGTTGGACCCATTCTCTGTGTTTCTCTGCAGCAATTATTTTTTTCTTTTCACGTTCTTCATTTTCTTTCATTTTTTCCATTTCTTTATGCATTGCCTATAGAGAAGGGCAAAAACCATTCTGATTGCTTTGCACACAGTTCAGTAAGTTTAGACTCAATGCTTTCTCACTGCAAGTACTGGGCAAAATGTATTTTAAAGCAACAAAGATACAATAATTTCCAGGTTTTTCTTCTCCTAAATATACTTTTACATATCAGAAAGACACTGGTAATATTCACAAAATCTGAATCATATAAGCAACAGACTAGGATGCATCTCTAGTGATTCTCATATTAATTCTAAGGGTGGGACATAACATGCACAGGGTGCATGGCAGGAGTGGACTACAGAACTCTCTCACACAAACCATTATTTGCATTGCCTGAGTTACATTTTTTAAAAATAAGTCAATATAATTTCAGTAATTCTTACCATTGTTATTTTTCAACATTTCTATAGTATTTTCCATGAAGAACTATGATTTTTTTTTCCCTTTGTGCAAAAAGACGCAAGACTGGGCTTGCCCTTTCCTTCAATATGGAGTGTCTGCTCCTTCCCAGATATCCATTCACAGTTATATGGGGATGGATGTTTCCTACATGTGTAAAAGTCAACACAGGTAAGCCAAAAATTGTGCAATTAACATACTTTTCCTAAGACATCAACTGCACAAGTTTAGGCTGTGTAACATTATGGTCCAACAGAGATGTTGCACAGGGTAGGAAGGATATGTAAGTGGTCAAAGGAGGGGCCCATATGCTCAATTTACTCAATACAACAGACTGAATTGCAGGAAGAATTAGGTTAGAGACTTTCTTAAGGCTACAGATGAAGTGAAAATCAAAATGTCTGTGGTGATGCATTTTTTCAAATGTAATCTTCAATATTGTTTTAACATGAAGGTGAAATATTTGAATGTAACCAAGTACAGTGACAAGGAAGGTATTTTCACTATGTTGCTAAAACAGTATTTATACCTCATACTGCAGTAGTTCTCAACCTGTGAGTCCTCAGATGCTTTAGGCTTCAACTCCCAAAAATCCTAACAGCTGATAAACTGGCTGGGATTTCTGGGAGTTATAAGCCAAAACACCTAGGGACCCACAGGTTGGGAACCACTGTTTGGCAAACAAGACATTCCAGGGTCACATTTTATTATTGAATTCATGCATACCAAGACCTACAATGTTACACTTTATGACAATGTCACATACAATGACTAAAGCAATGACCCTGAGTTTCAGCCAGGCTTTTTATATATATATATAAATCTAAACAGCTGAAAGACATAACTTGCCCCAACAAATCTATTGCATCTTGCCAGTTGCATGCCTTTTTGTAATGTAACGCATGGGACAATGTTCTATGCCATTCTGTGACTAAAAAGGAATGCTGAGGAGCTAGTGTGGGTGTTTGGATAAGAAACACACACACACCCCGCCCCTTCACACAGGTTGACAGACAAATGTAACCTGAAACAGTAAATATATATTTATACACATTTCCAAACTATTTTGCTGTGATTAGGATGGGTTTGATAGGGAGGGAAAATACTACCTTACTTTCTGTTGTTTCTAGAGGAGTGATTGGATGGCAGAAATTACACCTGCTCTTGTGAACTGTCTGCATATACGCTCTTGGGATGAGAGAAACTATAAAAACTCCTCAGATCAGTATGAAGTAAAACAGGAGAAAATGAAAAATATGTGAAATCCAAGGACTGGTAGGTTTCTAATTCAGATGTAACAAATCACTGTGTCATCACATGAATGTGGCATGCCTCAGCCTTATGTATGTTCATCTGCCTATGCACAGGAATGGTATTTACAACTACAAGTTAGTAATAAAATGCAGTTTTCTGTTCTATGCTTTTTAACAAATCTGGACAAATCTCCCCAATTAAATATAATGAGACAGGGGGTGGTGGATCCTGTTGTCTGGGCATATAGCTCCTTCACATACATACAGACAGCCACACTTCAAGCAAGTGCATCATTAAACCTCAACTTCAAGCCATGCTTTAATATCCCAGCTTGTTCCAATAACTGGAAACCCTGGATAAGTAACATAGCCAGTTTAAACAAGATTAGCACAAGGAAAGCAAGTTGTAGGGTATGGCACACCTGGGTATGGATAGGCACTGAATTAATTGTTGAGTTGAAATATTCCAGTACAGAGATATATGGCATTGAAAAAAAGAGAGGGTCCAAATGTCTGATGGCCTGTCTATGTCGACTGCCTTTACATGTCAGGCAATGTTAAGAAGACTATGTCTATCATTTCCCAGCCTTGATTATAACAATATACCTCATAGAGAAACTGTGGTGGGACGGGGTCAAGTTTCTGCTCTGGAGATCCTTCAAAGGGCAGATGAATTGCCAAAAATACACCAAAACAGAGGGAGGGAGGAGAAAAGAGGTGGGCAGAAGCATAAGAAAGGTGAAGTCACACTCTTGGACATTTCTAATAAATCAATTCATATTTTTGGAGGACCACAAAAAGATCACTCTAGCAGTTAGGGAGGGGTCAACTGCCATAAAAACATCTTGCTCCAGGGCCACACTTTGTCTACTCCTGTCAAAGCACAATAAATCAAATACACTGTACTGTGCTCAGATGTTTTATGACTTATCACATACCTTGGCTTACCTGGGCACAGCAGAAACCATTGTGTCCTAAATCCTTAAATGCAGACATACATACACCATGAAAAAAATAAAGGTTTCAATCAAAGAATGTTCATGTTTAAGTAATTATTACAGCTAGGTAAGAAAAATGTAGTTACCAATGAAGCAGAACATATAGTACAAGACATACACTTGCAAATAATACAGGACTCATCAAAGAATGGGCAAGTGAAAAAGCATCTATAGAGTCATTACGATACCATGAACAAAGTAATTTTTAATGGGGGAATGTGTTTTACAGTCAGTGCCAGATGTAAAGAACATATTCAAAATATTTACCTCCAAAGCTTGTGCTTGAAAACGAGCACGCAGCTCTTTTTCTTTGCAAATGAACCACTCTTCCCATGCTGAGAGGGAATTTTCCAAAGATGACAGATCGTCCGTGTCTGTATCATTACTGTGTTCAGCACTGTGAAGCAATACTTTATAAGTCAGATGCAATAACTTAGGTGAACATCATTATGGAAACATTGTAACATTGGATTACAGTGGGAGAAAGCTAGACTATACTAAAATAAATAAATAAAATGCATCTTGAAAGATCTGGACCACTCTTCACCCCTCTTCTCATGTCAAGAGGTCAAAAAAACCCTGTGTCTTAATACCATATTAAAAGCCCCTTAGCTATGAATTCAGAGCACAAAATGAGAGAAATGCAGGAGAAAGCTGTTTTACATGAGCCCAGGAATGGCTTCTTCAAGCTAAGGAGTTCCCACAACAGAGACACTTCTAGCATCTTTATGACACTGATATCATATGACATTATAAACAATGTACTTATCCACAAGGGAAGTAGAAATCACTGGTAAAAAATACTTTTTGCTGTATCATCCCCCATCTAAGAAGATTTGGGAGCCATATCGCATTAATGTAAATGCATTCACATGATGATGAATGAACTCTTTAGTTTAAAGTACATAATGCCAATAAATACCCTCATTTAAAATGGAACCTATTTCCCAGTTTATACAGGTTACAGAACCCATCTTTTTTGACACTAACATTGTATTGCCCATTATCCTGAACAACTTCCTTCTCTTTCCTGACCAAAACTGAAAAATAAAGTCAGATTTTGAAAAAATCACTTGTTAGCATTACATTAAATCTTTTATTAAATAGTTTTAAACCACATGAAATAGTAAAATGAATTGCTTTAAAATCAGCTCTAACTACTTGCAAATCCTTGTGACACCGTTTTTCTGGCAAAAGAAGCTTCCACAATCTAGGTTATATGGCTGTGTGGAAGGGCAATACCCATAACTTGTGTTTTCAGAAAATATCACAATACACCTTTTCCCCATGATGACTCTTCCAGGAGTAAATTTCCCTTCCTAGGGGTAGATTTCTCACACTTCCTGTTGTCTCAGCCCCATTCTTAACTGTGAGACGTCTGTAAGTCAGATGTTTGTAACTCGGGGACCGCATGTATACTGCTCTGAAACAGTATACAGGCAGTCCCCGACACAGAATGGGTAATGCCTGGCTCGACAACAGTCCATGTGAAAAAGATCTTGGGAGTCTTTGTGGACAACAAGTTGAACATCAGCAAACAAACAATGTGATGCCGCAGCTAAAAAGGCCTATGGGATTTTGGGCTGCATCAAAAGGAGTAGAGCATTTAGATTGAGGAAAGTCATGGGCCTCACCTGGATTACTGTGTCCAATTCTGAGTACAACAGTTTAAAAGAGATATTGACAAGCTGGAAGGTATCCAGAGGAGAGCAACTAAAATTATCAAAGGTCTGGAGACCATGCTCTATGGGCCCTTCCACACACAGCTGAATAAAATCCCACAATATCTGCTTTGAACTGGATATATGGCAGTGTGGATTCAGATAACGCAGTTCAAAGCAGATATTCTGGGTTATATGGCTGTGTGGAAGGGCCCTATGAGGAGTGTCTTGAAGAACTGGGTGTGTTTAGCCTGCCAAAAAGAAGGCTGAGAGGAGACACGACAGCCATGTATAAATATGTGAAAGGATGTTGTAAGGAGCAGGCTTGTTTTCTGCTGCCCTTGAAACTAGGACTCGGAGCACCAGGTTCAGACTACAGTCGTGGTTCCCAACCTTTTTTTGACCACTCTCCAACATCAGTACCAAAAGGGTTATGATCAGTTTGTGGTCATCTTTAGATTTGGTTTGGGATGCTGATTCAGAAAATTGCATTGGATAGACCACATCAGCTATAGTTTCTTATACCGCACATATTCCATCCAGTAGTCACCATCTGCTTGCCCACAGAAAACCATATTTAATAATCAAGAACTGATGCGGTAGTAGTAATCTTTCGTGGGTAGTCAGCCTCTCCCCTCCTGACATCCCTGTTGTCTTGGCACTATAAGTGTGTTTCGCGAGACCAGTCACTCTCATTGCTGTGTGATTTCGAGGCAACGATGTAGAAATGGTGAGGCCACGGACCATATTTTAATTTTGGGGGACTACTAGTGGTCCATGGACCACAGGTTGTGAACCACTGGATTACAGGAAAGGAGATTCCACCTGAACATTATGTCAGAAATATTAATTAACTAGGTATTTTTAATTAGAAAAATGTGACTCAAACACCGAAAGGATTAAATGGATGCAATAAGTTGGCAAAAGCTGTAGTTCGATATAAGCAGGTGTGCCTGTAGCTTAGTAGGCCTCTGTGTTAGTTTGTCTCAGTGAGAGAAAGGTCGTAGTCTGTGAGAAAAGCCTCATAGTGTAAGGTAGGCTTTAGGCTGTGAGAGAAGCCTCTGTGTGAGTTAGGCCTTAGTCTGTTAGGTAAGCCTTAGTATACGAAGGTGTCATGTGTGACGTTCCAGTGTGAAGGTTGAACTTTATTTGTGTCATGGAAATGTTATTCTTGTCAAGAGTGCAACCATATTATTTTGCTATAAAGAAATATCTCCAATATCAAGTCAATACAGGGGGTATGGGATTGGATGAGGTATAGGAGTTTGCCTCTTTTTAATTGCAAACATTAAGCAACCATAAACTATCATTAACCTTAACAAATTCCCACGACTTTGCTTTAGTTGAGTCTACTGCAGGCATGGGCACACTTGGGCCCTCCCTCCAGATGTTTTGGACTTTGACTCTCATAATTCCTTGGACCGCAAGAAGATCCAACCAGTCCATACTTCAGGAAAGAAAGCCCGACTGCTCATTGGAGGGAAGTATATTAGAGACCAAGTTGAAGTACTTTGGCCACATCATGAGAGGACAGGAAAGCTTAGAGAAGACAATGATGCTGGGGGAAATGGAAGGAAAAAAGGAAGAGGGGCCGACCAAGGGCAAGATGGATGGATGGCATCCTTGAAGTGACTGGCTTGACTCTGAAGGAGTCTGGGGGTGTTGACAGCCACAGGGAGTTCTGAAGTGTCAACAACGTGATGCGGCAGCAAAAATAGCCAATGGGATTTTGGCCTGCATCAATAGGAGTATAGTGTCTAGATCCAGGGAAGTCATGCTACCCCCTTTTCTGCCTTGGTTAGACCACACCTGGAATATTGTGTCCAATTCTGGACACTACAACAGAAGAGATATTGATAAGCTGGAATGTGTCCAGAGGAGGGTGACTAAAATGATCAAGGATCTGGAGAACAAGCCCTATGAGGAGCGGCTTAAAGAGCTGGGCATGTTTAGCCTGAAGAGAGGGTTGAGAGGAGACATGATAGCCGTGTATAAATATGTGAAAAGAAGTCATAGGGAGGAGGGAGCAAGCTTGTGTTCTGATGCCCTGGAGACTAGGACACGGAACAATGACTTCAAACTACAAGAAAGGAGATTCCACCTGAGCATTAGGAAGAACTTACTGACTGTGAGAGCCATTCAGCAGTGGAACTCTCTGCCCTGGAGTGTAGTGGAGGCTCCTTCTTTGGAAGGAGGCTAAATGTATTGTCTAAGGCTTTCATGGCCGGAATCACTGGGTTGTTGTATGTTTTTTTTTTTGGGCTATATGGCCATGTTCTAGAGGCATTCTCTCCTGACGTTTCGCCTGCATCTATGGCAAGCATCCTCAGAGGTAGTGAGGTCTGTTGGAACTAGGAAAATGGGTTTATATATCTGTGGAATGACCAGGATGGGACAAAGAACTCTTGTCTGTTGGAGCTAGGTGTGAATGTTTCAACTGACCACCTTGATAAGCATTTGATGGCCTGGCAGTGCCTGAAGCAATCTTTTGTTGAGAGGTGATTAGATGTCCTTGATTATTTCCTCTCTGTTGTTTTGCTGTTGTGATTTTTGAGTCCTTTAATACTGGTAGCCAGATTTTGTTCATTTTCATGGTTTCCTCCTTTCTGCTGAAAGTGGATTTCAATGGCTTCTCTGTGTAGTCTGACATGGTGGTTGTGCGAGTGGTCCAGCATTTCTGTGTTCTCAAATAATATGCTGTGTCCAGGTTGGTTCATCAGGTGCTCTACTATAGCTGACTTCTCTGGTTGAAGTAGTCTGCAGTGCCTTTCATGTTCCTTGATTCATGTTTGGGCAATGCTGCGTTTGGTGGTCCCTATGTAGACTTGTCCACAGCTGCACGGTATACGGTAGACTCCTGCAGGGGTGAGAGGATCCCTCTTGTCCTTTGCTGAACGTAGCATTTGTTGGATTTTCTTGGTGGGTCTGTAGATAGTTTGTATGTTGTGTTTCCTCATCAGCTTCCCTATGTGGTCAGTGGTTCCCTTGATGTATGGCAAGAACACTTTTCCTCAGACCTCACTACCTCTGCGGATGCTTATTTATTTATTTATTTATTTCGAGCATTTCTACCCCGCCCTTCTCAACCCCTGGGGGGGACTCAGGGTGGCTTACAATTGGCAATAATTCAATGACGCATCATAAAATACAGAATACAGAATAACAAATATAACAATTAATATGAACATTAATAAATAAAGATTAAAACAGTATACTTACACTCTGATTAGCTATTGCCCGTCTGGTGGCTGTTTAGCTAGCCATCTACTAATGAATACTCCGCTTGCCATAGATGCAGGCGAAACGTCAGGAGAGAATGCCTCTATAGAACATGGCCATATAGCCCGAAAAAACCTACAACCCAGAGGCTAGATGGCCATCTGTCAAGGGTGCTTTGAATGTAAGTTTCCTGCTTCTTGGCAGGGGGTTGGACTGGATGGCCCATGAGGTCTCTTCCAACTCTATGATTTTATGTGTGCTGGTCCATGAGGTCAGGAAGAGTCGGAAGGGGCCTGAGGCTGTTAGGAATTATGGGAGTCGAAATCCAAAACACCTGGAGGGCGGGAGGGCCCAAGTTTGCCCATGCCTGGCTTACTGTAAGAAGAACAATATCCCCATTGTGACCGTGGCCAACCCTGGCGGGGCCTTACCTATGGTGCCTCATCCTCTGAGGGATGCAGCCTGTCCTGCTGCCGGCCCCCTCCTCCTGCTCCTTGCGGCTGCAGCCCTGGAAGCTTGGCGAGGCCAGGGCGAAGAGTGAAGGCCGAGGGCGGCCCCCCTCGAGGTCGGCGTCGGAGCTCGAGGGCGGGGTGGAGTGGGCTGCCCCCCGCGTGGGCCTCGGAGGCGTGGAAGTGGGCATGGTGGTGGTGGTGGTGGTGTGAGGGACCTGCGGGGGAGACGGCGGCACAGTCAGCCCCTGCCCGGCTTCCCGTGACCCTGACCCTGCCCCTGCCCCGCCCCCTTGAGGGGTTACCTCAACCTCCCTCGCCGCCGCCTCCGCCTCAGCTGCGGGGGGAAGCCGTTCGACCCCACGCCGGCGCTTTGAAGCCCTCCCAGCGGCCCCCGCGGCGCAGGCGGCTCCGCCAATCGCCACAAAGCCGCGGGCGCCATGGCAACGCGGGGGACGCTTGCGGCCTGCTCGCCCCGCTCTCCCTCCCTCCCTTTCGGCGCCTTTTTGCCCGCCTCGAGGCCTTCCACCCTCCCGCCCCCGCCCCTCCCTTTCGGGCCTAAACTCGTTCCTGCCTTGCGTTCCTCCTCAAGATAATAACATAATAATAATAAAACAATATCCTTACGTTTGGAGTCGCCCCCGCCGCTTTCGCCTCATCTCTTGAGTGGATTACCTCAACAATGCCTCTGTTTCCGTCACTCCCTACAGCCACGTCTTTCTTCCATCAGGATAATAATAATAATACTGGGTTGTTGTAAGTTTTTCCGGGCTATATGGCCATGGTCTGGAGGCAATTTTTCTCCTGACGTTTCGCCTGCATCTATGGCAAGCATCCTCAGAGGTAGTGAGGTCTGTTGGAACTAGGAAAAATGGGTTTATATATCTGTGGAATGGCTGGGGTGGGGCAAAGAGCTTTTCTCTGCTGGAGCTAGGTGTGAATGTTTCAACTGATCACCTTGATTAGCATTCAATGGCTTGGAAGTGCCCGGGGGAGAATCCCTTGTTGAGAGTGATTTTATGTGCCTGATTGTTTCCCCTCTGTTATTTTGTTGTTGTGATTTTTGAGTCCTTTAATACTGGTAGCCAGATTTTGTTCATTTTCATGGTTTCCTCCTTTCTGTTGAAATTGTCCACATGCTTGTGGATTTCAATGGCTTCTCTGTGTAGCCTGACATGGTGGCTGTGAGAGTGGTCCAGCACGTCTGTGTTCTCAAATAATATGCTGTGTCCAGGTTGGTTCATCAGGCGCTCTGCTATGGCTGATTTCTCTAGTTGGAGTAGTCTGCAGTGCCTTTCATGTTCCTTGATGCGTGTCTGGGCGCTGCGTTTGGTGGTCCCTATGTAGACTTGTCCACAGCTGCATGGTATACGGTAGACTCCTGCAGAGGTGAGAAGATCCCTCTTGTCCTTTGCTGAATGTAGCATTTGTTGGATTTTCTTGGTGGGTCTGTAAGTGCTTTGTATGTTGTGTTTCCTCATCAGTTTTCCTCTGAGGAACCACCTAAACTGGGCTCT
Source organism: Anolis sagrei (assembly GCF_037176765.1). Taxonomy (NCBI): domain Eukaryota; kingdom Metazoa; phylum Chordata; class Lepidosauria; order Squamata; family Anolidae; genus Anolis; species Anolis sagrei. Next base: position 260,953,798 of record NC_090021.1, on the reverse strand, counting down.
ACAGGCCAATGGATACTCCACCTCAGACATCAAAAGAGCTGCAAGACCGAGAACAAGCTACGAGAGTAAAGATGAAGATCCACCCAGAGGAAAAGTGTTCTTGCCATACATCAAGGGAACCACTGACCGCATAGGCTTGGTCATAGGAATCGTAGGAGTTGTAGTTTCATAAGATTTTCAGCTAACTAGGCTACCACGAGATACAGATCTAACTTTAAGAAATAGAGTCCACAGCATGTGAGTGTGGATAAGAGCAAACCACAGACTACTTACTGCAATGCAGTCTGAGCCCCGCCACATGCACAATGGACCTCCTTACAGCAACACCAGAGGCACTTCAAGTGGCCAGCTTCTGGTCAAAGGAAAATTAGTATAATGCCAGGTTTTTAACTTTGTGTTATCAAGACATATAACTTATAAATAAATATATAAATAAACTTTATTTATACCCCGCCACCATCTCCTCAATGGGGACTCGGAGAGGCTTACATGGGACCAAGCCCGGACAACATATTACAAGAAGATAAAACCAGAGCATAAACAATAAACAACATCATCAAATTACATCAAGAAAAAATATATAACCACAGTCATAAAATAACATTCCAATAAGCACAATCCCAATAACAATGGGCAGGCTACATGTACAGGATAAAATGATTCAAAGACTCTAATGAGATAAAAATAGGAGCAAGTTATCTGCAGGGAACTCATAAAAACACAAATAGTTGTGAAGCTAAACTTCCCATTTGGAGGGCGTGTATTCTAGTGGGAAGAGCATTGAGGGGTGCAATGGTGTCATACTGTGCACCTACTCGCCAAAGGCACAGCGGAAGAGCCAGGTTTTCAGGTTCTTTTTGAACGTTTCTAGAGAAGGGGCTTTCCTGATCTCTCCAGGTAATGAGTTCCAAAGTCGAGGAGCCACAGAGGAGAAGCCTCTCTCCCTTGTGCCCACAAGAGGAGCTTGTGAGATTGGTAGGGGTGAAAGGAGGGCCTCCCCCGAAGATCTAAGGGCCCGTAGAGATACGGTCACGAAGGTAGGCAGGTTTCAAACCATTTGGGGCTTTGTAGGCGATAACCTGTACCTTGAATTGAGACCGGAAAATAAACGGCAGCCAGTGGAGCTCCTTAAACATGGGAGTTGGCCGCTCCCTATAACTAGCCCGTTATTAATCTGTCTGCTGAACCTTGGACAAGTTGTAATTTCCGGGCCGTCTTCAAGGGTAGCCCCACGTAGAGTGCATTGCAGCAGTCCAGTTTAGAGGTAACTAAGGCGTGGACCATCATGGTCAAGTCAGACTTCACAAGGTATGGTCGCAGCTGGCGCACAAGTTTTAATTGTGCAAAGGCCCTCCCCGGCCACCGCCAACACCTGCGCATCAAGCGTCAGCGCTGAGTCCAGGAGGACCCCCAAGCTGCAGACCTGTGACTTCAGGAAATCAGTTGTTTGTAATAGGTGTTTTTGGTTAGACTATATATCCAACATTTTTGTTATTCAAATGTTGGAAGGATGTGCTACATTTTAAGTTACAGATTATCAACACAATTGAAATGCTTCAATGCATTAAGACTGTCGTTAAAGATTTAACTTACAAATAATTCAGTCATTCATCATGCATCAATATTGCCATTTAAAAAAAATATTTTTTTATTATTAATTGGCAATTAGTTCCTGCTTTAGATTATAAAAACAGCCATTCAACCGATAGTGAATGGTGATACTTGTTTTCATTAATCATAAGCCAAATGTGATGTTATTACTTAAATGTTGTATTCCATCATTCTACTTTCACTTGACTTAGCCAATGGCTGGTTGACCGAAATAAAGGCTACTGACTGACTGACTAGCACCAATATGTAACAACCCATTACGTAAGTGCAACAGGTTTTTTAAATACATTATAACTGTATTCTCAATTCTCTTCCGACATGATAAATAAATAAGCTAGCTCAGCCAAAGACTTCTGGTGCCTCAACAAACTATATATAAATGCCAGGATTCCACAGAATTGAGCCATGGCACGTAAACTGGTGTCACGGCATTCATTCTAAAGCGTAGAACAGATGCACCCTTAGGTTGATTCAAGTGAAATTAATATAAGGAGGAGGAGGAGAAATTTATACCTGCCTTTTCCTGCGGCTCCAATTCAAATACATCTACAGAGTCGCACACGACTACTGATGAACTAATTGTCACCCCAATGCTCTTTGGAAGACGAGTAAGAAAGAGTTGGTGCAAATTGCTGAGGCAGTGGGTACGCACTATGTAATTAAAGTCATTTGACACCTCTTTAACTGCCTTGATTCCCTCTGATGGGATGCTGGGATGTGCAGTTTGGTGAGATACATAGAATTCCTGACTTTCTTGACCAGTCTGGTGGAGAAACTTAAACTCCTCCCCAGTGCTTCACCAATGGTCCTGCAAGCCTGAAATGAACAAACTGGACCCATCTTCGCACAGGTGTACCTTTACTTAAATGGAATGGCATTGCTTGTCACAATGTACTTTTCCTTTCTTTAAAAAATTGGGCAATTGAGGGAATATATACATTTATAGGTGCATTTTTTTAAAAATTCGTATCACGTTTCTAAAACAAAAGCCGTATCTAACCATAAACATGTATCAGGGAAGCAGAAGCAAACACTATTCTTCCACTCAAACATGGAAAGAATTATTGGGATGGAATTAGCCTATATAACCTACTAGAATATACACCTGGTAATAACCAGGTGTCATTGGGACTGCTGCCCCCTTCATTTATCCATTCTTTCTCTTTCTATCCCCTCATATCTTATCCCTTTTTTCTTTCTTCCACCTTTCCCCGCTTCTCCCTCACCCCTCTCCCTTTTCCTCTTTCCAGCTCCGAGAGGGTCTCACAATGGCAACATGCCTCTCTTTGCAGTTCTTTCCTTTCCCCCTTCCCCTGTCCCTTTTCTTCCTCAGTGACATCACAGAGGGCCACTTCACCCACCAACAGGCAATCCAGTGACAACAGAGGACCACTTCACCCACCAACAAACAGACAAACAAATATATATGCATACTTTGAATTTTATAGAGAAGGAAATAATCTTAAAGATCCACAGGGGCAGAATTTGTTGTTTTTGTAAAATTAATAGTGTGGAGATGGAGGCTTTTAGATCATTGTGTCTAAATGTATTTTACAGCAGAACTGCGTCATGTTTGGTCAATTGGCAATGCCATATGGATCTAAAATGAGTATTTTCTTTAGGCTATGAAAATGAAGTGCCTTCAAAGTTCCTAATTCTTTTTCAATGATTCTCAACCTCTGGCTCTCCAGTTGTCCCAGTTCTCTGAATCTTTTATCATTGGTGGGCATGCTGGCTAGTTTCTGGGGACTGGAATCCAAACCACCTGGGGAATTAAAGATTGTTGTTATATTTCATACAGTAGCCCTGACATCAATAAGCAGACTTTGTGTTTTAAAACAAGAATATGTAATTTTCTCACTTTAGGGACTTATTTGTACCACCTCATCTTAATGTGCACTTACAATGAGACTCTAATGCCCAGAGTGCTACTCACTTTAGAGCTAGTGCAAGCAATATATTTTTAGTGGATTCAATTGAAAATAGACATATGGTAGAAGAAAACCTCTTCTGCAGGATCTTGTTAATCTAGGGTATCCTCAGATACCATGGCTTTAACATTATTTGCATAAGATGACACCTGTCTAGGCTACAATTGCCTGGAGGAGGTGATCTTATAGATGTTATCTGTTTAGAATGTCCATCAGCAAACTTTTCTTATACTGTTCACATTATATTTAAAATATATTTGAAGAGACAGATCATATGGCAATATAAGGGTAATCTGAAAAGAACTAATGCATTTAAAAACTGGAGTTGATATCTGAGATTACAATTTTAATTTATGGCACAGTAACATGAAGCATCTTATCTTCTACAAGTGTACTTTCTTGATGACCTTCCCATTCTATTGTAATGATAAGTAGAATTTAATGTGCTTTTAAACTATATTTGACTTTAAGATCTATAAAGCAAATGGGCTATATTACCAAGACACATAACTTCCTAATTAAAATTGAAATCAGATGTTTGTAATAGGTGTTTCTGGTTAGACTATAGCTATCCAACACTTCTGTTACTGGAGTGTTGGAGTACTGCTACATTTTAGTCCATATAAATTACAGCTTATCAGCACAATAATTGAAATGCTTCAACGCATTAAGAAGGCTGTCGTTAAAGATTTAACTTACAAATCATTTAGTCATTCATCATGCACTAATATTATAACCCACTAGGTTAAGTGCAACAGGTTTGTGTGTGTGTGTGTGAGGAGCAACTTGAGAAACTGCAAGACACTTCTGGTGAGAGAGAAGGACGTTGCCCAGGGACGCCCAGATGTTTTACCATCCTGTGGGAGGCTTCTTTTATGTCCCCACATGAGAAGCTGGAGCTGAAAGATGGGAGCTCACTCCACTCTCTGGATTCAAACTGCTGACATTTTGTTCAGCAGTCCTGCCGGCACAAGGGTTTAACCCATTGCACCACTGAGGGCTCCTAGTGCAGCAGTGCAGGAAGGGGAGAATAAAGCAGTAAATGACTGGCTTGCCTTAATGCTTCAACTGCACGAGACAAACTTGCAGTCTTAGCTTTTCAACAGTAGTCAACGAAATCCTCTGTGTGCAAGCAAAAGAAGATTTTGAAATCCTAAGAACTCAAGTGGGGAGTAAGAGAATTTGAATAAGATACATACATACATACATTTTTCTCACTGTAATATTAGCTATATATAGGTTGCAGGCCTTCTTTTAAAATTCAGTTATCAGCTAAGAGAATTCTATTTTGAACAATAGTTTTTTTCAACAGTCTACTAATGATTAACATTTCCAGAAATTCTTGTTTTACATGGCAGTTTCTACACATCTGTAACAACTTGATATTTTTTTCCCCAAGAATCCAATATCACCTAAATTCCAAAAATAGTTTACAAATAAAGCTGAAGAAATTGTTTTCATTTTGCATCAAAGTCAAACACAGGAATGAGTGCAAAACTTCACTTGGTAAATTACACACAAGCACTGTCCATCTCTCAGAGTGAGGCTGGAACACACACACATATATACACACAGACTAAATTTCAGCCTTCTGTAAACATTACTGAGTTCTACATTTAATTTTATTGTCAGAATAATTATGGCAGCCAGTGCGGTGAAGCGGTCTGGGCGTTGGAATAAGCCTCTGGAAGACTAGGGTTCGAATCACCGATTTGACATGGAAACTAACTGGGTAACATTGGGTAAGTCACACTTTCTCACTCAGAAGCATGCACACAGAGAAGGGCACACTAGCCGCCTACTGCCTGCTACATAGTAATGAACAAAAAAGAAAAAATGCTGAGTGTGCACATCTGAGAAAAGGTAGCATTCTGGATTTAAGTGAATAGTTATGAGTATTATGACACTTGCAGCTTTTAGCTCTGAAAGCACATTTCATATGGGCAAGTTTTGTTTTGAATAGTACAGTATATATACAGTAAAAAGTCACCTTACAACCTAGAGGCTGGATGGCCATTTGTCAGGGGTGATTTGAATGCAATATTCCTGCTTCTTGGCAGGGGGTTGGACTGGATGGCCCATGAGGTCTCTTCCAACTCTTTGATTCTATGATTCTATTCTATACCAGCAGAAAAATTTATATTGAATCTATAAGCCCATTTCAGCGACAGAAGTATACAAACACAACACTTCACATCTACCCTTGTTCTCAGTTTCTGTAGATTTTACTATGAATGATTCAAGCTTACAAAAATTACAGTATACAAGAATGATAGCATCCCATATTTTGTACAAGCTAAATAATTTTTGATATACAAAGCTTCTGGTTTTATTATAACAACAATGTACAACCAATGTTTATTTACATTGCAAAAAGTATATAAACCACAATTTAAACATTCTGCTACTGGCAGCTGCTCATTTCAGGAGGTAGCTTTAATTAACAAAATGCACTGAAGCCACATTTCCTGTCATGTATTTTATCCAATAATTTACAATACAGAGGAAAAAAATCTTTTTATACACACTATATACAATTTAGTTCTCCTGAAAGCAAGCTATATTAAATCATTTTGCAAAAAATTGAGCCAGAATTTCTGGTATGGCAGTGGAATTACAAAAAATGTTAACATTTGTTTTGAAAATGCTATGATTTAGTTTGATCATGAATTCTAAATTTTATGCTATGCAAACTTCAAAGTAAGAAGAACAAGGATCAGACTTGGTAAATATAAATCAAGAAGGCCTTAAAATGCAAGAATTAACTTTATCCAAGCTTTGATTTTAATTGAAGCCCATTTACACACTACTGTAATGTAGCAGCAAAATATTTCTATGTGGGAGGGCAGCTTACATGTTTTACTTCTAGGTTTAGAAGGATTCCAATGCTTTGTATTCCAAATAAAGGTGCAATGTTCAGGACTGTTATACTGAGTGCAAAATGCTATGTACTGCAGTTGTAACTCAAATTACACATATACTCATGCATAAATCTATTTTTTGCAGACAAAAATAGGGTTCCAGTGTGAAAGCAGTGAGAAGAGGCAGAGGTGAAACGTTCCCAGCCCTATAATGGGCCCAAACCAGAGAAAGAAAGATTTATACATGAGTAAATGTGTAATATGAATTATAACTGCAGCACATAGTACGTTGCACTCGGTATAATAGGCCTTTTCTCCTTCCTCACTTCGACCTCAGCAGAATTTGGTAGCACCGTGGGGGGCCATTTGGGGCACCAAAGGTGGAGCATAGTAGCCATAGCCATTTTTAGTAGGGGCTTTTTGTACAAGCTTCTATGCAGAGACACTGTGGTCGCTATTTTTAATAGGGACAACCTCTATCAAGCACCTAAAATGGCTCCCTCACTTGCTACTGTGCTCAGGTTGAAGGAGAAGGGAGGGAAGGCTGATGTTTTTTCTCTAGTTTGGGTAAGAGGGGTGCTTATGGGATAGGAGCTTCTTGCTTCTGCCTCTTGTCTTTAATAGAGTCAGGTTGCTTACTTTTCTCTTTTCCTCTCTCTACCCCCTTCACTTTTTCAGGCCGCATTTTCAGCCTTTTCATCGTTTATATTCCTTTCCTTATCCGTATTTGTATAGATGTAGACATTTTCAGATCAGTAATGCAATTTACCACTATTCCCCATGTGGCTCCTCAAATAAACAAAATATTATTCTTCTCTTTAGCTCTTAGGCTTGGTGGCAATATGCATTTTTGAAAAAAGAGGGAAAACATTGTTTGTTACATATTCCTAATAATTACTCTCTATCCATGGGTCATAGCAAAATCCATAACTTTGGCCACCAAACCTGCCTTTGACTTGTACACGAGGTTGACTTATACAGGAGTATATAAAATGTATTTCCATTGCTAAATAACATTTTGCCCCATGACAGCTGTTTATGATGTTACTCAGTGTAGATTTCCATGGCCCATTCCATTTTCCCAAGACAAACAGCACAACCCAAATATTCACAGGCCTTCCACTACACACATGCAGTTCCATCTTGGTGACCAGGATGTAGCCTATTCTCCTCTAAGTTAAAATGCTCTGGGGATCCATGTCCCCTGTATTTTTCTCAATGTGCAGGTAACGACATGCTCCCATTTGTGGACTGCTCCATATGCACAGTGGTGGCTGGGGAAATCACCATAATAACAGAAACCAAACACAGATTTGGAGAGCAAGAGAAAAAGCAAACTGAGGGCACAGAGTAACACATGAATTTGGCAAACATGTTTTGATACTTGGCTAGCAAGTGAAATCCCCAACTTGTCAATTGCTAGAATTCTGAAGATAGAGCATACTGTATCCAGAATTCATCACAAGGGCTGGAATTTTCTATAATAATAATTTGGTAAATTCTGTACAACATATTGAAATAAAACCATATTCCAGACCAGTTAAGCCGTTGATTGAATAAAAATAGGTTTTTTCTGTATTTGTCTCACAGTTGCACATGGGAAGAACACTCCCAGATTTTGGCCCTGCAGTAAATTGTCCTGAGATTGAGTCAGAAATGCTATACAAAAGTTAGCAACAGTTCTCCTTCCCCCACCCACCTCCCTCATTTACAGCTTTGTTGTATTTTGTTTGATAGTAAAACATGACAGAATTCACATTACAACAGAAGCAGTAAGTTACAATTGCATACTCATCTTAAAGGATATTGTAAGAACATAAACACAATATATAACTGGTTGTCAAGGGGAAAAGGGAGTTAAAAAGATTATATAAATTTTGGTTTTCCAATTATTTACACTAAGAGCAACAGCTCTTTTTTTTAAGTGATAGCCCAACACATTTACTGCTTTATATCCCTTTTTTATATCTAGCATCAAACAATTATTTTTTAAAAGTGCTTCTAGGTAAAAAAAAAAAGTTGAAAAAAGCCAATGTCTATATGAGCCATCATGTCCTTTTTAGCACATGGTATGCAGTAAAGTCTTTCAGTCTTTAATCCTTGGGATGTTGTAGGCATAACGAACCAACGGGAAACCTCTGGTTTGATAAAAACAGGCACGCCCACAGGCCTGTACTTGATCTGAACTGTCTGAGACAAAAGAGTCCTCTTCATCAGCATAATCCGAATGGGCAGACTGGGTACCACAATCTGACCAGTAGCCATCTGGCCTTTGACAAGGGACTACTGTCAGAGCAGGACAACTGTGAGATTTTATTAAGTGTTTACATGGTACAGGCTTGGATATAAGCAATGACTCACAGCACTCACACACGGTAAGGTTGCCCTGCAGGTGCGTGTACATGCCACAATCGTAATAGAAATCCTGTGTCCCACAGCCACCTTGTGTATTGACAGCAACTGTTCCGGTACCATTCTTCTTGGTGATGTGCCATATTAACAACTTCCAATCTTCTTTGAATTTAGGGTTGAAGAACACATATAAGACTGGATTCAAACAAGCGGGCAATGGGAAAAAGATCAGAGTAACGGATTTCATGATTTCAGGGCTAATAGAGATTGCAGTGATGAGTGGTGCGAAGGAGAAAAATGCCACAGGGCAAAAAAATATGCAGTTGGTGAAGATTAGCCAAGCAACATGTTTAATCATGCTGGCTTGTGTGTTCTCAGACAAGTCTTCTTTTTCCAAGTTGCAATAAAGTTTGGTATAAATAATAGCCATTAGCAAAAAGGCTAAGGAATTTAGGAGCACTAAAGTCACTGTAAAGCCCAAGGAAGGTGTTTCTCCAGTGGGAAAGGGCAGGCAAAGAGGTGATGCAGAATACTCGCCCTTATGGAAAAGTGGCAAACAACCTGCTACCAATGCACAGAGGAAAGCAAGAGTGGCTGCAATTCTAAACTGCTTCTGATGATTGCTTTTACCTTTTTTAAGGATAACCTTTGCAGATAAGCTCCGCTCAATAGCAGCTAGCATTAGAAACAAAATGGCACTTTCTGAAGAGAAGATCGCCAGAAAACCAGCAACTTTACAACCACTTCCTGTCTCCCACCAGATACCATATTCCGCAAACCTCCCCCAGGAGACTGCATCCAGGAAAGTTAATATACCAGTGTAGATCCCCATAAGCAAGTTAGATACAGAAATCAAGCCTATGAATAGTTTGGATGAAGGCAGTGAAGTACAAGAAGCAAATATGGTCAATATGACAAGCATGTTGAAGAACAAAGCAACCAGAAAAATAAACCAGACGGTAAGACGAATCATCCAGCTTCCAAGTAAATATTCACAGGGTTTGAAAGCACCTTAAAAAAGAAAAGAAAAATAAAGGAATAATTTAACAAAGTAAAAAAAACAAACAAACAACAAGCCAGTTATCTATATGCTTTCTCAACACTGTTAGGGCCATGCATAACTTCTGGAAACAGCATTTAAAACCCTACGTAGAGTTAGATGACCCTAAAGAAATGCAGATATATCACTATTAATAAAATGCCCTTGAAGTTATAATAATTGAAATGAAGAAGAACCATTTGAAAATATCTCTCAAGCAAGACAGGGATGTTTCAGATTTCAGTGAGGCTTCTGCTAATTGTACATTTACAGAGCATAGGCATAACTGAACCCATGAGGCTCTCTATCACTATTTCTCCCACCTCCCTTTTAAAAAAGGAGTCCATGCTCTAGATTTTACTTTTAAGACATCATTTATTATTTATATTCCTAAATAATCCTTCTTCCACTGAAATCAAGGTTAGTGCATGATAGTATAAACATCATTAAAACATATAGGGTTATAATTAAAATATTCCTCATAAAAATACTAAAGAGTAGTAAAAGCATTACAAAACCTTCACTATAACTATTTTGGAGAAGTCTCAAGGGTTTATTATGTACATTTTATTTTTTAAAACCCCACAGACTGTCTTAACAGTTATAAAATAATTTTCAAGGAAGGTTACAATACAAAGAAGTGTTATTTTACAGAATCACATAAGTTTTATTACTACCAGAAAGGACATTATTGGAAAACACACACAATTTACTTTAGGGGAAGCTTGTCACTGTAAATTAAAATGTAAGGCAAAGCTTACATTTCCAGAGGTCCAAAGAACTAGGCTGTGTTAGAAGATTCACTCATTCTATTACTGTGTGCCTTTGGCTGAAAATTCATTTCCAGTGATCAAATTCCAATAATTTAGCTAGTTGATGTTATGGCTATGAGAAGCTGTCCAAAAATTAGACACTGTGATTAAACACAGCAAGGATTTGGTGAAAAAATAAGGGCAACAGTTTTGAATCTACTAGGATGAGCTATTCTTCCTTCCTTCCTTCTTTCCTTGGAAATGGCAGCTCAGTTTGGAAATCAAAAGATAATTTACTTGCTAAATCTTAGCACCTAAATGTTTAATTCTTCACTTTGTAGATATATCAGGGTGATATAGCTCAGATAAGCCACTTTGCACCTTGCACCTTTTACTAAGATGAGGCCATGGCCTTCAGCTGGAATTTACAGAGGGAGAAATAATGGGGATGTTTACACTTGACAGCAATGTGAAAGATTAACTGCATGGCTTGAGGGAAAAGCATGCAAGCAGCTGCTAATATGGTTGAAAGTACAATAGTTAGATGTGATGTAATCAGTCCCTGTGTACAGCTGGTAATGTAGAACTTGCACTAAATGTTTGAGAGAAAATGAAAAGAAACTGCAGTTAAGTGGATAGTGACAAAGAGAACGGTGTTCAGCCCATTAAAAATATTAGAAAGAATTTACAGTTGAGGATAGGTGAGGCACTTTTTAAAGAAGCCTAGCTACTTCAAATGGATGTTAGAAAAGACATGATTCCTAGATCTTGAAAGTGTTGAAAATCAGGAATCAAGATGTGTTAATCAAACACAAATCATGCCTGACCAATTTCACAACTTTCTGTAACAGAACTACCAAGTTTTGTGGATCATGCAAATAATATATATTAATTTCAGCAAATCATTTCACCAAGTGCCATAATATCTTTGTCCAATTGTGGGCTGAATGCTACCATCTGTTGGGGAGGGGGGGGGGCTCAATTACTGGTTGAAGAACCAAAACCATTAATAGCTTTGTTTGTACCAGGAGGGCCAAGTGGAATTCCTCAGGTCTCTTGTGGGGTCAAACATTTTGTAAAATACTTTGAAAAGGAGTAAAGGCCTTGCTTACCAAGCTGCTTATAAAGATAACAAACTGGTAAAAATAAAACAAAATCCAAAATGATCTTGATAGACTAATGGACTGAACCAACAAGATGAAGTTCAATAGAGATACAAGTAAAGTACTATATTGAAATATGAAGGCATACATATAGCATGAAGAAGATCTGGCTTCACAGGAGTATGTATAGAGATGATACTGAAGTCCTAGTTAATTGTAAACCAGAGATGGGGAAAGTGCAACCTGAGGCTACATGGCTCTGAAAGCCTCACAAAGCCCCACTGAAATGAACATATATAGCTATCAACCAAAAGTGGCTCAAAATAGCTGGAAAAATGGATGTCTTGTCTCCACAAGTCCACAACAGTGCTTAGTCCACTAACTTTCCCTGACAAATTGGTGCAAAACAAAACAAATTGTGATATGACAATTTTCAGGTGACAATGCCAACGCTGCCCTCAGGGAGAGGGGGAGGGGCTCAGTCTTTGATCCTTCTGCAGGTGAGATGTTCAGCTTTGTTGTAAAATTAAATCTGAGACAATTGTCTAAAGAAGACTTTTTAAAAAGTGAATTCAAACATCAACAGAAGTAAAGTTCTATTTTACCCTATTACTGTATATAATTCTGGAACCACATTTTAAAAGAAGAAAACTGACAAATTGGAGCACTTCTACAGAAGGGCAACCAGAAAGATGCATGATCTGAACCGCTAAGTCTCATGAAGAGTGGATAAAAGAGAAAAGTTTGTTTGGCCCAGAAAAGCAAAGATTAAGAAACCACAATGCGAACACTTTCAAATAATGGAAGGCCTGCCCTCTATGGTTGCAGAAGGCATGTCTAGATCCAACAAGTGAATTGAAGATGATCAGATTTCAGGTCTGTTCAACTGTTTTGGCAGTTGGCAGACCCTCCCTCACTTGTTCAATCAAACATCTGTTAATTAAAGCAAAATGTCTAGGCATAAATGTAAGAAAGGAAGCAGTACTTTACCTGTTGTGGGTGTGCAGTGAATTATGGTTTGTCCAAGTTCTTCATTTTCATCACTGTTTAATAAAACATCTGTATCTGATGTTCCTAAATTAAAGAAGATTAATCAGATAAATGTTAAAATATGGAACTACTTGATAGTTTTAAAATTTTAAAACCAAAATTGAAGCTTAGTATGTGATGTTTTTTTCTTCATAATAAATTAAAATCTTTTAAGGGGATTATATTCTTGAAGATATTGCAAGTCTGCAAAGTTCTCTTAGGCAAAACTTTTAATTTCTAGTCCATTTTCTGTACAAGGCTACAAATAAGTGAAGTAATGCTATGTAACTCCTACCCAAGTTTAATGAATGAGAGATCATAAATCATATCACAGCAGAGCAGTAATAAACATGACCTCAAATTCCAGGTTTAGAGTGGGGAAGAGGGAGTCTGAATCTTCCAATACACATTAGCAGCCTCAGAAAAAAAGGATTGACAAATTTCCTCTCCGCAAACTATTTTAATCTATTCCATATGAATAAACTAGCCACACAGAAATTTGACAGCTGAACAGTTGCACATAGAAGGGTATAATGAATTTGTCAATTTCAACTCAAAAAAGAACTATTCTTTGACTAAGAATTCCTAGCTCTCATCTATTTTTCCCCATTCATTCTAATGAACTAAGCATTGTTACAGATTCCAAACAAGCTGATCACTCTAAATTTCCAAGCACTTAAACATACTGTTACTAAACCAGATCACTTACCTTGGTCGTGAGCAACTGACCGACTCTGATGGCTGGAACCTTCAGTGTTAGAATCCAGGTAAGACTCACAAGACCAGAAGGCACAGCACTGATAAGCATATGGAACGGATAGGGATCTAGACAGTTAAACAAGAATGATAGACAGCTTTTCTTTATTTTTAAACCAGCAGCAATTCAAATTATTATTTTCTCCAAATCCCTCTCAATGAAAGCAAGCTTTAGATTTAATATAATTATAGAATTGCCCAAAGAAGTGAATTTATAAGTGAAAGAAAAAGACAAACTGAAAGTTCTGACATTATTACAAATCTAGTTTTGAAACTCTACAATTCTGTGATTCTGGAAAATACCATCATTTTAAGGAAAGTGATATAACCTGCATGTACTGTTGTGTAACTGAATTTCCAGGTGAGCATAGATCGAAGCACGTATCTGTCATTCTCACAGTTTTTATTTGTACAAAATCCTTCAACGCACGCCTGTGAGGTTCCTTTTCTGTATCCTTTTCTTGACAAATGCCAATCCCCCACCCCACCCCTCTCTCTCACACACATCCACAGAAAAAGGCTAGTTATTATTTTATTTATATTCCATCATATGGCTTACAGCCAGTGAGAGCAACTTTCCCAGGAGACTATACCCCCATTTTGATGTGTCACTGGATTCCAGCTGTATGTGAAAGCAGGAAAAAACTATTTTTTAAAAAACAAGTCATACAGACAATACAAATCTTGTTTTAAAGTAAAATCACACTTCCCCATGTCTTCTGGAAACATGAGTCTGCTTTAAAATAAGATCGTACTCTCTACACTCCTTGATTTTTAAAAAAACTGCAATTTTTCTGACACAGCCAAATTTCATCAACATGAGAAATGCAAAATTGAGTGAGTGGGCCACTTCTGTATTTCCTATTGCCTGCTTCTGGCGTACAACTGTAACAATGTTGAATGACCATAAAAGCTTGCATTAAACGCCACCACTAAACACATTATCACAGATAATAGATCCAACATAGCAAGTTAGCTCATTAACAACTGTACAACACATTCATGATCCTAGATTCAGTGATGGACCCACCTGAGTTTCATGAAGTCCTTAGCAGAGAGTGCGTCTTTCAGTTCAGTATTACCTACTAGTTTAAGCTGGTTTAGCCCACTCAAGCTTCCAGTTGGAAAAGAAGTCAATGCATTGAAACTTAAATCCCTAAAAAGATATTGGCAAAAATCAAATGTGAGGAAAAAGACAAGATCCAAAATATCTGAATAAACAAACTTTAATTATATAGCAAGGTTGACTGAGTGTAAGGCTTTGTGAATAATCCTGAAGGCAACACTGGACAAACAACTTTTATTGTTCATAACATCTCTTTTTTCCCAGAAGCAGGAACTCTGAGACATGATGATTTCCCAAAGTTATCTAGTGAGCTGTGCAATTCAGAAAGGATATCCTTGGCTCCAGATTCACTTTTCTACATTGGGGTTTTAGGTTCTCTTGCTGTTTTGGGAGATGGCCAATTTTAGGACCAACCATCTCCTCTGACTGTTAAATCTAGAAAATGGCTTTGACTGTCCTTGGTTTTCCTTTGCTATCAATTGCTGATTTTTCCAAAGATCACAGTGGTTTCATCTCAAAGCAAGTAGCCTGTCTGGAAAACCAGCTGCTGAATGCATCTGGTAAACTAGTTGTAGGAGACACTTAGTTAATAGAATTATGAAAAAGAGTATGATATAAGTTATAGGGGTGTACTATGACGATGCTAGACATTGGGTAATCTAATTAAAATGCTTGTATTAAAAAGATAAAAAGAAATGACAATTCACAGCACATAATTAATATACAAAACTGCTGTAACATGATATGGAGGTGACGATTTACTTCTATAGCTTTCCCAGGCTTTTACAAACTTTCTGAACAACATTATTTTTAGTGACATGCATTAGTTTTCTTGTGTGTGAAAAGAATCTATCATTTTTAATTTTGCTACATACAGCCTGAATGGCAGTCTAATGGTGCTATTAAAATAGGAGCATGTTTTTTTGAGAAAGAGAAATTATACTGTTTTCTGGGCAGTATGGCCATGTTCCAAAAATGTTTCTGGAACTTGGCCATACAGTCCGGAAAACACACAACAATCCAGTGATGCTGGCCATGAAAACCTTTGACAATAAAGAAATTATACTGTTTTATGATTGCAACTTGGACTATGCTATATGACATACTTACAGGTTGGTAAGAGCACCAAGTGTAGTAAAAGCTTCTTTATGAACCTGGTGGATCAAATTTCTGCTGAGATCACTGCAATTTGAAAGAATACAGTTGTATTGGTGCTTTACATTGACACATCCAAATGTCTATTTTTGGACTTCCAAGATTATATTATGTTCATGTCACAGTAGGTTTCTAGCAAATAAGTAACTGCAGCTCAACTGTATTTTACAAGGTCATTGTGACTTTTTTTCTATACAATTCAAGTACCTCTCATATACTAGAAAACTGAGAAACAATGCCTCTGGTTTGGGGCTATTGACATAGCTCTAAAGTTATCTTGTTTGAAAATAGAAAGGTCAATTTATTCCTTTTTTTTAAAAAAAGAGCATCAGCTCATCTGCATTACTTTTCTCCAAATTTAGCTACGAGAGAGGAAGCTGGTACTTTTTTTTTATCAATCAACCTACTAATTCATCCATTATTATACTATACTTACACATAGCTAGTAAGTGATGAACGTGACTCACAAAATAAAATTTTCTTCATAATATTTAAAATAGAAACTAAACCATGACATTACATCGCCCCAGAAACTAATAAATCCTAAATTCTACCTTATGGTTCTCTCTTATGATAACACTTCCTAACTGTACTGAATTTCTTGATTTCTGCCTTAATTTTAATTTTTTAACAAGAAAAACCCAAACTATTTTAGATATATAACACTACCAAGATTACACAACTACTTACTGAACACTACAACTAAACAATTACAGGCAGTCCCCAATTTTACAAACATCCGACTTACAAATGACGTTTAGTTAGGAACGGGGTAAAATAATGGGAAATGAGAGATATCTGTCCCTTAGAAGGGAAATTCACTCCCGGAAGAGTTATCACCAATACTTGTTTCCACAACAAGCCCAATTTTTTCAAAATACAATTACCATAGGGACAGAAAGTGAAGTGAAATCTTCTGAACAAGGGCACAGACAGCAAAACAAATACCATAGAGGTGTTACCTCTTCCCTATGCTATCCAAAGTGCTATGTATATGTATGAGTGTGTGTGTGTGTATGGCTGGAGCTACACTTAATAATGTACCTGTTCTGACTTACATAAAAATTTAACTTAAGAACAAACCTATAGAACCTATCTTGTTCTTAACTTGGGAAATTCCTGTATATAAAAAACCACAAACTTCTCCCTCTGTATCTGATGGTTTTTAAGCCTTATTATTTCTTTTCAATAATAATTTAATTACACATCTACTTAAAAACCAAACCTTACTAATTAATGAAACCCAAAATTACTAATTACCTCTATCGTTGTTGTGAAAGGGAAATGGACAGTTCCCAGTCCTTCTTAATGCTAGTCAGAAATTAAACTTCTAAAGGTTAGAATGGTAATAAATATAGTAAATTTGTCAATTTCTGCTATTTAACAGATCTTCATCAGACACTCTTCCTGTGTTGGGATACCTAATTCCTTTCATATATAATCAAGTGTTGTTGTAGTTACATATATATTGTAACATTCTCCCAAATTTTCTGGGCTTTTCCACAAGACTATCACATGTTGTAAACACTGTGCTCATATTTTCCATAGTTGTTTGCCAGAAGAGATCCGACAGCTAACTGAGTTATCAGAACTTAAGACACTTAAGTTATCGGAACTTAAGATAGAACTGAAGATCTATCTTTTCTGGCACACATGCCAGTCAATTTTAAACTATGGATTTTAAATTTGCATTGTGTTTAATATTGTGTTTTAATCTTTGTATTATGTATATTGATATATGTATTTTAATGGTTTTGTTTTATCTTGGTGTTTCAAATAAGAATGCTGTTATTGTTATTATTATTACTACTACTACTACAACTATTAGAGATTCCCTTATACATCTTAGAAAGCTCCTCTAGTATTATAATTTCTGCTTTTTTATGTGGTATTGTTTTAAACTGGAGGAATAGAGAAGTGCATATGAATGAAATATGGACAAACTGGACACAAAATGATAAAATAAAATGAAACATTTTGAAGAGTGCTGGTCTGGACACAGTTGTAGACGGATACATATTTTACAGATAATTCTTTTACTTAAGCATGCCAAGATTTACTAAGACTAAGCATATCTTTTAGCTCATGTCATTTCTTTTAAGGTGAATATACTTACAGGGTACGTAGAGACGCTAGTCCCTGGAAAGTATCTTCTCTGATTTCCTCTATCTGATTATGCTGTAAATATCTGAAATTCAGAAATTATCTTAATCAAGGAGGAGTCTCATTAAGAGAAGGCACAATGAATTATATCCAATTTCATTCAATTAGAAATAAAAATTCAGCTTTTGAATGAAGACTCAAGAAAATTCTTCCATTGTAGAAGAGGTAGGGGATGAGAGACCATGTTCAAGGAAGAAAATATAAGTCAAAACAGGAGTGAGACAGCACTGTTTTATGTTATATTGTGGTGCAGATGATAACACCATCAGTGGATTTAGAATTTGTTGGAAAACAGATGTCAAAGCTACAAATCAACAAAACTACTGGAAGGATGTGTGTGTGTGTGTGTGTGTGTGTGTGTGGTGAGGAATACATGGTTCTGTCTAGGGTCTGATGCTTTTAGTCCATAGGATTCGTGATTCATATTAGAACCATTGGAAACCATGGATAATTGTACTATATCATATGCTATTAAATTTCTGAGACAAGTGCACAGTTGACATCTCTTCTATACCAGAAGAAAGAAAGAAAATGACATGAGGAAGCAAAAGGAGATAACAAAGAAGGCTAGACAAAGTTTAAATTAGAATCCGAACTCTGGGGAAAAGATAGTGAAAGATTCAACATATTGCCATTTAGTGTTTACTGTCAGTTTTCCATTACAATCACAAAACATTTTAAAATGCTATCTTCTTGCAACAAAAGTTATCCTGACTTGATTATTCATGATTTGTGGCACATATACCAGGGTGGAATGAGATTTATTCTGTTGTGGGTGTTACTTACATTTCTTCCAGGGAAGTGCAGCCTTTAAAACTTGGAATTTGTTTTATATTGTTATAGGACAAATCCCTTGACAAGGGGGGGGGAAAGAAAGAAAGAAAGAACATACTTAATTTTAAGATTTAATGGGAAGATTCCAGTTTCTAAGACAGAGCACCATCCCACTTCATAGTATTTATTTATTTATTTATTTATTTTATTTTATTTTATTTTATTTTATTTTATTTCTACCCTGCCCTTCTCAACCCTCGAAGGGGGACTCAGGGCCGCTTACAAAAGGCACAATTTGATGCCAGCAACAGTAAGATAAAATACAAAGCAATAACAATTATAAAATAATTAAAACAATCCAGTTATACAATACAACTAATAAAAACCAATCTATTGTTATAAAAAAAAATCCTTAGTCATCTCTTGCCACTCCAAAGGGATTCAATATCACGAAGTGCACAATTTAAATTAGCCACCTAGACTGGATTCTTTTTCATATTAACCTTACAGTAAAGCACAATGGGGCTATTTCTAAATAAACATATGTACGAATTTGATTAAAATGAGGTTGAATTGTAAAATTAAAATATGTACTATAAATTAAAAAGAGACAGCTTAAAAATAGCAGCTTCATCTGCTAAATGAAGAGGTTAAAAGAAAGAGAAAACATTATACTACTGGTTGTTTTCCAAAACATCCGTGTTTGCAAAGTTCTATACATTTTATATTTTTTTCAGAAACCAAGGAAATAAATGGGTGCACAATGGATAAACCACATGCTTCCCTAAATATTGATTAATCAGGTTATCCCATTTAATGCTTAAGCTAATGGAATAGAATGGAATTTCTTGCAATCGTACAACATTTCAAGAAGACTTGTGCAATAAAACGCTCCTAATACCAAAATTTGGCCTGACATATCTTTTATTTTTGCCAACAATTCATTTTTCCTTAGCACACGGTGCTGTTTATATTCCAACTGAAATCTACAACATAAAAGATGACCAACGTCTAGGGTTATGGCAAGAATTAATGTATTGGATTGCATTCATAATGAGAGGCAAATTCACTTCATGTAAATTGATTTTCCTCTGAAATAAAAATGAGTAAGCATCTACTTACAAAGTTCGTAGTATCTTTTGGTCTTGACACAAATCAATGGGAATAGTGCTTATTTTAGTGCCTGTAAAAGTCCTGTTTAATAAAGCACAAACATTTGAGTAAACTTTGAAAGGTCTATATTAGTGCTATTTTAAAAGCAGCAACCTTTTGAGAAGATTAAGGATATCTAAACACTATAAAATATTTCTAATCTAAGTGTGCCTTTGAACAAATGCTTTTGTAGAACTGATTTGGTTAATCAAAAACTGACCAGTCTAAACACATCTTCCATATCAATTTCTTAAAAGCTCAGTTTAAAAAATTAAAAATATTATTAGGCATAACAGTAGTCACATGCATACTAGAACTGCTGAAAATTATGTCTTGTTGGCAGTGAGCAACAATGCTGGTGCCTACTCTTGGGTATTTCTGAAAGTTGGAGTGTTCACTGTAACCTGGAACAAGCCAGGCACAGAAAACTCAATGCTTTGTCCTGGCTTTTCTCTTTGCTAAGTCATGCTCCCAAAGGTAATGGCAAACTCTGCTTTAAAACTCAATTTTGTTGGAGAAACAAACCCACATTCCTGGACCTGGCAATTAATATATATTGTCTCCCAGCCCACCAGTTGATGTACGAAAGATAAAAATAATTAATAAACATAAACATTTTAGAAATAAACATTTTAGAAATAAACATTTTAGAAAGAACAGAAAAACGTTTTAAACTAAACTAAACATGTTTTTTTAAATAATTGGAAATAAAACAGACGGTGTGGTTTCAAACACCAAAGGCCACAAAGTACAACATTGTTTCTGCTGCCTGCCAGAGACTCAAAACAGATGGAGCCATCTTAACTTCTTTGGTCACAGATTCCCAAAAACAGTGTGCATGCTGGCCAAGGCTTGTGAGTTACTCATACACACAACAAGGCCTCTGTTGAAGACCTCAAATTTTGGATAGGCCCATAAAAAAGGAGGTGATCTTTGGGAAATTCTGACTCTTAAGACATTCAGGATATTCTAAGCCTAAAATCAGCAATCTTGAATTGACCTTGGAACCAAATTGGAAGGCAGTGCAGTTCTCCTGTAACTGGTATAATAGTCTCTAAAATGCATACTAAATACCAGTCTACTTGTTGTCCTTGTTATTATTTGCAACTTCTGGATATTTTTTTCAAAGGCAGCTCCATAGAAAAAGATTACATCCATGACTAACACTAGCAGATCAATTCTTTGCCGCAAAGGCTACAGTTGACAAACCTGTTGAAATCAGTGCTGTCTGACCCATCAGAAGCAATCATAAGAGAACCCACAAACCAGGAACTTGTTCTTTCAAAGTGTGTGCAATTCCATCAGGAACAGGCTGCAATCGCAGATAAACTTTCCTTCTGACCAACACCATGTCTGTCTTACCTAGATTAAGCCTCAGTTTACTCACCAACATGAGTGATGCATTTCTAATTATCAAAGTAAATTCCATTTTCAAGGGAAACCAAGTGGGAACAATGAGGCAATAAGCCCCAGCATGCTTACTCTTTACCAGCAAAATAAATTTAGAAATTCTGATTTGCACAACTTTTAGCATTAGGGAAAAAACCTACACTTCCTCAGCTTTATGTTCACATTACTGAACTCCTTAAAATCAAAAGAAGCCGTAAGCTGTTGATAAGAAATAAGGTTTTCTAGTCAGTAATACTTTTCTTAAGACATTCCAAAGAGGAAACATGTTTTAGTTTAGTTTAATTTCATTAGACTCTCGTGTAAAGCACTTACAGACTCTCCAGATTGCTTGTTCCTGTCAAGTTAGGAAATGATTGTACCATGCTGGCTCCACGGATTACTCTGAAGAAGAAGCAGAAACATTATACATTACTCATGGCTGAATCACTAGCTTGAAAGACAGCTAGTGTCACAAGAACACAGACATTTGGACCACAGCCTGATGAACACATATTTTAATGAATAATATTATAAAAATATCCATATATCAGGGGTACTTTGATTATCATTTTCCTGTATGGCAGGAGGTTGGACTGGATGGTGCACATGGTCTCTTCCAACTCTATTATTCTATGAGATGGTCTGGTTTGTAAAATATTGTTACAAGCATTAAGTATTCCAAAATGCAAAGCTGTTGAACCATTAATTTAATTTTCCATA